>NC_134354.1:682151079-682421079 GCF_048569485.1 Anomaloglossus baeobatrachus
TGTAGCTAGGAGAGCAAGGAGCCAGCGCTAAGCATTGTGCGCTGCTCCCTGCTCTGTGCACATGTAGCTGCAGCACACATCGGGTAATTAACCCGATGTGTGCTGTAACTAGGAGAGCAGGGAGCCAGCGCTCAGTGTGCGCTGCTCCCTGTTCTCTGCACGTGTAGCTCCGTGCGCTGGTAACCAAGGTAAATATCGGGTTGGTTACCCGATATTTACCTTAGTTACCAAGCGCAGCATCTTCCACGCGGTGCTGGGGGCTGGTCACTGGTTGCTGGTGAGCTCACCAGCAACTCGTGTAGCGACGCTCCAGCGATCCCTGCCAGGTCAGGTTGCTGGTGGGATCGCTGGAGCGTCGCAGTGTGACATCTCACCAGCAACCTCCTAGCAACTTACCAGCGATCCCTATCGTTGTTGGGATCGCTGGTAAGTTGCTTAGTGTGACTGGACCTTTAGATTCAGATCAAATTAATTCACTGATTGGTAGATAGGGCCAATGAGCAAATCTAATTAGGTTTTCTAAACAGATCTAATTCTAATCATAAGTTTTTAAAGCCTACCAATCACCAGGATTTTCCTATAGAAACTAAATCCAGTGCTGTACTGGCACTATCATGCTAATTCTATACATACCTTTAGTTGTCAGATTGGATGTATAGTTTTTGAAATACAGGCAAGTAAATTTATAGAAATGTACAGCTTTTTGATTGGCAGCAGCTGCCAAATTGCTCATATATTGGTAGGGTTTTGCTATCTATTTCCCGCTCCTGTCTGCTACCATCATCCTGCTGAGTCATTCCTGTCACATGATAGGGGCATGTTAGAAATGCAGCCATTACATACAGTACAGACCAAAAGTTTGGACACACCTTCTCATTCATAGTTTTCTTTATTTTCATGACTCTGAAAATTGCAGATTCACATTGAAGGCATCAAAACTATGAATTAACACATGTGGAATGAAATACTTAACAAAAAATTGTGAAACAACTGAAAATATGTCTTATATTCTAGGTTCTTCAAAGTAGCCACCTTTTGCTTTGATTACTGCTTTGTACACTCTTGGCATTCTCTTGATGAGCTTCAAGAGGTAGTCACCAGAAATGGTTTTCACTTCACAGGTGTGCCCTGTCAGGTTTAATAAGTGGAATTTCTTGCCTTATAAATGGGGTTGGGACCATCAGTTGTGTTGTGCAGAAGTCTGGTGGATACACAGCTGATAGTCCTACTGACTAGACTGTTAGAATTTGTATTATGGCAAGAAAAAAGCAGCTAAGTAAAGAAAAACGAGTGGCCATCATTACTTTAAGAAATGAAGGTCAGTCAGTCCAAAAAATTGGGAAAACTTTGAAAGTGTCCCCAAGTGCAGTGGCAAAAATTATCAAATGCTACAAAGAAACTGGATCACATGAGAACTGCCCCAGGAAAGCAAGACCAAGAGTCACCTCTGCTGCGGAGGATAAGTTTATGTGAGGAACCAGCCTCAGAAATCGCACGTTAACAGCAGCTCAGATTAGAAACTAGGTCAATGCCACACAGAGTTCTAGCAGCAGACACATCTCTAGAACAACTGTTAAGAGGAGACTTTGTACAGCAGGCCTTCATGGTAAAATAGCTGTTAGGAAACCACTGCTAAGGACAGGCAACAAGCAGAAGAGACTTGTTTGGGCTAAAGAACACAAGGAATGGACATTAGACGAGTGGAAATCTGTGCTTTGGTCTGATGAGTCTAAATTTGAGATCTTTGGATCCAACCACCATGTCTTTGTGCGACGCAGAAAAGGTGAACGGATGGACTCTACATGCCTGGTTCCCACCGTGAAGCATGGAGGAGGAGGTGTGATAGTGTGGGGGTGCTTTGCTGGTGACACTGTTGGGGATTTATTCAAAATTGAAGGCATACCGAACCAGCATGGCTACCACAGCATCTTGCAGCGGCGTGCTATTCCATCCGGTTTGCGTTTAGTTGGATGATCATTTATTTTTCAACAGGATAATGACCCCAAACACACCTCCAAGCTGTGTAAGGGCTATTTGACTAAGACGGAGAGTGATGGGGTACTACTCCACAGTCACCAGACCTGAACCCAATCGAGATGGTTTGGGGGTGAGCTAGACAGCAGAGTGAAGGCAAAAGGGCCACCAAGTGCTAAGCATCTCTGAAAACTCCTTCAAGACTGTTGAAAGACCATTTCCGGTAATTACCTCTTGAAGCTCATCATGAGAATGCCAAGAGTGTGTAAAGCAGTAATCAAAGCAAAAGGTGGCTACTTTGAAGAACCTAGAATATAAGGCATATTTTCAGTTGTTTCACACTTTTTTGTTAAGTATTTCATTCCACATGTGTTAATTCATAGTTTTGATGCCTTCAATGCGAATCTACAATTTTCAGAGTCATGAAAATAAGGAAAACTCTTTGGATGAGAAGGTGTGTCCAAACTTTTGGTCTGTACTGTATGTCTACAGAGGCCAGGCAGCAAACAGGTGCAGGAATAGATAGCAAAACCTCACAGACATATTAGCGATTCAGCAGCTGCTGCCAATCAAAAAAGCAGTGCATTTCTGTTACTTTAATTGCCTGTATTTCTAAAACTATACATTCAATCTGACAACTAAAGGCATGTGTAAAATCAGGATGATAGTGTCAGTATAGCACTGGCTTTAGTTTATATAGGAAAGTCCTGGTGATTGGTGGGCTTTAAAAACTTATGATTAGAATTAGATCTGTTTAGAAAACCTAACTAGATTTGCTCATGGGCCCTTTCTACCAATCAGTGAATTTTATTTATCTGAATCTAATTGATGTTAAAGAGCCAAAGAAGGCTCACATGACATCACATAGTATAGCACATCCTACCATAGCCTGTATAAAAGTCAAGGCAGGGAATGCAGCACAGTAACCATTTTAGCATGAACTTGTTTAGTGAGAGAATGTTACAGCTGCTTATAGATCCAACTTAGTAATAGAAATATGGAGAAAAAGAAAAACAAACAAACAACTAAACTGTACATAAGTTGTGCGTTATAGAACAGCAGTGAAGGATGGTTGCCATTAGTTTACCCATAGCCATATAAATGGAGGTCACTTTGACATTAGTAAGTCTATGTTTGTGTAGGAGGGTGTCAGAGCCCCTGCAATGTAAATGTGTTATGTGATGTAAATGTGTTAACAATGTGTAGTGAAGTGTGTTAGATAGAAGAGTAAGGAATATTAAGTAGGATGTAGTGTGAGGTAAAGGTTTAGGATGTCATTTCTAAGAAGTAATGTAAAGTATAGGAATGTTATGTAGATGGACTTTGTTAGTAATAGAAACAGTGAATGTTGGTTCCAGCTTACTGGGGGGGGGGGTGTTGAACTAGTGTTGAACAGAGTAAGAGACTTCCTGGTTACAAGAGAAAGGAGTTCAGTTAAGGTTCTGCCTAGCAGGAGAATGGCCAAGGTGCCAGGGTCAGTCCTGAACACCTGATGCCAGTCCTGGGAGGTTTGGTGCATGAGGCTCATCCCAGTGGGCTTGGTGAAGCCACCTGGGCATGATGCATAGGAGAGTTAGATTGAGAAAGACGTGACGATCCTGGGGTGCTATAGACCCATGTGAAACACTCTGAGGGTATTGATGGAGAAAGTAGAGGTCGCCCCTGCTTATACGGTGGCCTTGGAACGGCAAAGCTACCTCTGCACCCAAAGTGGGAGCTTGTAGACGCAAGGAGGGCTGCCACTGTGTTCCTAAGGGAAGAAATACCCCGGTTAGAGAGGAAGAACATTTAATAACTTGTCTGCTATACAACCGATAACTGACAGTAGAGACTGTTGTGTTAATGAGACCCTGGTGTGGTGTGAACTCTGTCCTGCAGCCCCTTCAAGTGTGGATGGAGAAATGAATGGTGCCCAGGAGCAAGTAAAGCGGACTTTACATGCAATGACATTGCTATCAAGATGTCGTTGGGGTCACGGAATTCGTGACGCAAATCCGGCCTCGTTAGCGACATCATTGAGTGTAAAACGCACGAACGACCGTTAACAATTAAAAATAGTCACCATATTGCTATCCAGTCGTTTAACTACAATACCTAGCTAGCCCCTAGATAAAGCTGGGGTCACACATAGTGACGCAGCAGCGATCACGATGGGCGACCTGACCTTATCAGGATCGCTGCTGCGTCGTTACATGGTCACTGGTGAGCTGTCAAACACCAGCAACCAGTGACCAGCCCCCAGCCAGCAGCGAGGCGTGGAAGCGATGCTGCGCTTGGTAACTAAGAGAAACCAAGGGAAAAATTGTGAAAACATACCCTGCTGTAACTAAATAAAAGCATAGTGCATATAAACATAGGGTACTTAGTAAACACTGTTTTTGATCAAAAAAAGCATAAAGCTATCCCACCAACGCTAAGGTGTACCCAGTTGGGATAGTACCTACACTCTCTAATATTAAAACCTTACCATGGGTCTAAAATAGGCCTCAATGTGGCTAAGGGCTGAGAGCGACCGGGTCCCAACAGGACACACACAGTCAGGGGGATTCACAGAATGAAATGTCCAGCTCACCAAGAGGGAGGGCCACACCCCATTTGTACTGAATACAAAAAAACTACATAAAAACAAAAAAGTGAGCCGGAGTTTTGTTTTTATGTAGTTTTTTTTGTATTCAGTACAAATGGGGTGTGGCCCTCCCTCTTGGTGAGCTGGACATTTCATTCTGTGAATCCCCCTGACTGTGTGTGTCCTGTTGGGACCCGGTCGCTCTCAGCCCTTAGCCACATTGAGGCCTATTTTAGACCCATGGTAAGGTTTTAATATTAGAGAGTGTAGGTACTATCCCAACTGGGTACACCTTGGCATTGGTGGGATAGCTTTATGCTTTTTTTGATCAAAAACAGTGTTTACTAAGTACCCTATGTTTATATGCACTATGCTTTTATTTAGTTACAGCAGGGTATGTTTTCACAATTTTTCCCTTGGTTTCTCTTTGTCTAATGGCCAGTGTGAACATGAGCTCACAAGCTCCATGTATACCATCTCATACTCCGGCTCACTTTTTTGTTTTTATGTTGCTTGGTAACTAAGGTAAATATCGGGTAACCAAGGAAAGCACTTCTCTTGGTTACCCGATATTTACCTTAGTTACTAGCGTCCACCGCTCTCACGCTGCCAGTGCCGGCTCCCTGTTCCCTGCACTCCTAGCCAGAGTACACATCGGGTTAATTACTCAATATGTACTCCAGCTACGTGTGCAGGGAGCCAGCACTAAGCGGTGTGCTCTCACGCTACCAGTGCCGGCTCCCTGCTCACGTAGCTGGAGTACACATCAGGTAATTAACCCGATGTGTAATCCGGCTACGTGTGCAGGGAACAGGGAGCCGGCACTGGCAGCGTGAGAGCGGCGGACGCTGGTAATGAAGGTAAATATGGGGTAACCAAGGAAAGGTCTTCCCTTGGTTACCCGATGTTTACCGTGGTTACAGCTTACCGCAGGCTGCCAGAAGCCGGCTCCTGCTCCCTGCTCGCTTCAGTTGATCGCTCTCTTGCTGTCACACACAGCGATGTGTGCTTCACAGCGGGAGAGCAACGAGCAAAAAATGAAGCAGGACATTCAGCAACGACCGGCGACCTCACAGCAGGGGCCAGGGCATTGCTGAATGTCACACATAGCGACAGCGACGGGACGTCGCTGCTACATCATAGAAAATGGTGACGTAGCAGCGACGTCGTTGTCGTCGTCGCTGTGTGTGACACCACCTTAAGAGAGGAGCTGTATCTACAGGAAGCAAAATTCAATATCTTAGTACACTGGTAAGCAACTAACCAATATACAATTTATATTTACAATATTGTTGGCTGTTTTTTAGACCTGTGATTGGTGCTTGGCTGCACTTTAGCTGTAAAAGAAATCCTTAGTAGTCTGAAACATGTGTCAATAACTCAAGATTCTTATTTGTTTTATTTATGGCTCATTTTGTTGCGCTTTTCCACCACCTTGCTTTATATTGCATCTTAAAAGGGTCTGCAATCTAAAACGACAAGTCTGCAGTCACTTTATGTGAACCCTCACATCATCACACTGTGAGCATTCTCAGGTGTATCAGGTCAAGAGTTGGTATGTTCTCCCAGTGTTTATGTGGGTTTCCTCTGCATTCTTAAAGGCCGTTTTACACCCTACGATTTATCTGACGATATGTCGTCTGGGTCACAGTTTTCGTGACACACTTCCGTCATCGTTAGCGACGTCGTTGCGTGTGACACATACGTGCGACTCCGAACGATCGCAAATAGGGTGAAAGTCGTTGATCGTTGACATGTCGTTCAGTTTCAAAATATTGTTCTGGTCATCGTTTGGAACTCAGCAGACATATTGCTACGTTTGACACCCTGCCAATGACGAACAACATCCACACGACCGCCTTGGTCAAACAATATATCGCTGAACAATGTAGCGTCGTTTGTGAGATGTGTACGTGTGACCGCTACAAAACGACCTATGAGCAATCTCGGCAAATCGTAACAACGATCTGGGTGTGTTACATCGCTAACGAGATCGCTAGCGATATCGTTGTGTGTAAAGCAGCCTTAAGTTACATCCCACATTCCAAAGACATAATGATAGGGAATTTAGATTGTGAGTCCCAATGGGGACAATGTTAATAAGGTCTGTAAAGAACTGCGAAATATGATAACGCTAAATTAGCAATCCATAAAAAAATAATAATATCATATGAAACAAGAAAAAAAACTCAAATAATTAGGAAACTTAGGTCTCGGATTGATCAAGTGTTCATATCAGAAATCTAGAGTAAAACATTTTGAAAAGTTGCAACATTTTTTGTGTAATGCAAAGTTGCACCAGAATTTTGCAACTTTTGACCTTTTCAAGCCAGTTTCAGCGATATCTGCCAAGATGGGTGGAGCTGCGGTTTGGCAGGCGCAGGACAGGGTACAATGAGGACCTATAGTGTGCCTTAAGCCACAAAGCTTACTGCAGTGTGTTCTCGTAATGAATCAGGACTGCCTGACTCCACCACCCCCTCATCAAGACTGGCATGAACAATGCCGATCATGATGAATTGGGGCCTTAAGGCCCCATTACACGCAACGACATCGCTAGCGAGATGTCGTTGGGGTCACGGAATTCGTGACGCACATCTGGCCTCGTTAGTGATGTCGTTGCGTGTGACACGTGCGAGCGACTGCTAACGATCAGAAAAACTCACCTAATCGCTGATCGTTGACACGTCGTTCATTTTTAAAATGTTGCTGTTTCAGGACGCAGGTTGTTCATCGTTCCTGAGGCAGCACAGATCGCTACGTGTGACACCCCAGGAATGACGAACAACACCGTACCTGCGTCCTCCGGCAACGAGGTGGGCATGACTTCTATGCGGCTACTCTCCGCCCCTCTGCTTCTATTGGATGCCTGTCATGTGACGTCGCTGTGACGCCGCACGAACCGCCCCCTTAGAAAAGAGGCTGTTCGCTGGCCAGCAAACAGCCTCTTTTCTAAGGGGCGGTTCCTGCGGCGTCACAGCAACGTCGCTAGGAAAGTAAGTATGTGTGATGGCTCCTAGCGATATTGTGCGCCATGGGCAGCAATTTGCCCGTGACGCAGAAACGATGGGGGCGGGTGCTTTCACGAGCGACATCGCTAGCGATGTCGCTGCGTGTAAAGCCCCCTTTAATGCATATAGAAGCAAACAAACCATACTATTGGGGAATCCTGATTTATATTTATCACTTTTTGTAATACTTTCCAGATTTGCTGATAGTATGGAGGTAACCTGAAATACTCTGTGCTTTACGCCATTTTCTCCTCTAATTAAATTTATCCTATTCCTGGCTTCATACACTAGAAAAACAGTGCAATGCATGTAAAATGTCATTTAAGTATGAAAATGTTTCTTTAATTTGATGAAGTCGCTTTTACAGTTCTAAAGCAAACATAGATCTGCAGACTGTAAAATATTTCTCATTAAATATAACCTTTCTAACTGTGTCTGGCAGGAAATTTTTGTTGAATGGCTTGAGCTAAAGGTACACTTATAATGCCATTTCCTCTTCTCCTTTCCTTACAGATAAGATTTTCTGTCTAAATTTCTATTTTTGTAAATATAATTTTTAGATTAAATTAGAGCCTAAATTCTTATTGTATACAGCGCTATACCCTACATATACATATGCCCTGCATAGGCTGCCATTTAAAAAGCCTGTATAAACAAATAAGCAGGGTTTTTTTTTTTACAATGCTGAGTATAGATTTCCTGCTGCAGTCTATCCATTCCTATACAGTAGCAAAATGTACACCTCAAAGTATACTTACCAGGCAGAAACTGGCCGAAAGTGTTGGCACCCTTGAAATTGTTCCAGAAAATTAAGTGTTTCACCCAGAAAATTATTGCAATTATACATTTTGTGTTATAAACATGTTTAATTCCTTTCTCTGTATTGGAACAACACAAAAAAAAACAGAAAAAAAAGGGAATTTGACATAATTTCACAAAAAAACTCTAAAAATAGGCCAGACTAAATTGTTGGCACCCTCAAAATAATATTTGGTTGCACACCCTTAGGAATAAATAACTGCAATCAATCAATTCCTACAACCATCAACAAGCTCCTTACACATTTCAACTGGAATTTTGGACCACTCTTCTTTTGCAAACTTCTCCCAAGTTTCTCTTATTTGTAGTCTGCCCTTTTAGATTTAGATCTGGACTCATTGCTGGCCACTTCAGAACTCTCCAGCATTTTGTTGGGGTCATTGTCCTGCTGGAAGACCCATGACCTAGTACGCAAACCCAGCTTTCTGACACTGGGCACTACATTGGATCCCCAAATCATTTGGTAATCTTCAGATTTCCACATAGTTAAGGCACCCACTGCCAGAGGCTGCAAAACTGCCCCTAAACATCTTTGAATCTCTGCCATATTTGACTGTAGGTACTGTGTTCTTTTATTTGTTGGCTTTACTCAATTTTTAGTAAATAGTAGACTGAAGTGCTTTACCATAAAGCTCTATCTTGGTCTCAGCTGTCCACAATTCATTTTTTCAGAATGATTTTGGCTTATTCACATACATATTGGAACACTGCAGTCTAGGTTTTTTATGTGTCTGTGTCAGAAGTCGGGTCCTCCTGGGTTTTTGTGCATAGCATTTCATTTCATTCAAATTTCGATAGATAGTTTGCACTGATATTATTGTACTCTGAGTCTGCAGGACAGCTTAGAATTCTTTGGAACTTGATTGGGGCTGCTTATCCACCATCCGGACTTTCCTGCGTTGCAACCTTTCATCAATTTTCCTCTGCCATCCACATCCAAGGAGATTAGCTACAGTGCCATGGGTTGTAAAGTTCTTGATTATGTTGCGCTCCGTGGACAGAGAAACATCAAGATTTTTGGTGATGGACTTGTAACCTTGACATTGTTGATATTTTTCAACAATTTTTTTATTCTCAAGTCCTCAGACAGTTCTCTTTTTTTTCTATTCTCCATGCTTAATGTGGCACACAGACACCCAATGCAAAGATTGAATCAACTTCTCCCCTTTTTATCTGGTTTTAGGTGATTTTCATATTGCCCACACCTGTTACTTGCCACAGGTGACTTTGAATGCGCATCACATCCTTGAAACAAAGATGTTTATCCATCATTTTTGAAAGGTGCCAACAATTTGTCCTGCCCATTTTGGGGTTTTGTGTGAAATTATGCGGTTACCTTTTTTTCTTTGTTTTTTTTTAGTTTTGTTCCAATACACTTAAAGGAAATAAACATATGTATGACAAAACATGAGTAAATGCAATAATTTTCAAGGATAAATACTTCATTTGCTAGAACAATTTCAATGGTGCCCACACTTTCAGCCATTATTGTATGTTGAGTCTAAAGAGGTCTATAAACCCATTTAGAGAATAACAGGACACCTTTAGGGTTTAGGGACTTCCATATCCTCTATGTACTGTATCTTAGTACATAGCAGGTTCCAAAATAAGTTCCAGAGTGAATTACGAGTCATTCTCATCCTAGATAGAGGCTACAGAAGCCAAACAATCCTTTCTTTGTGAAACCCTATCAATTTTTTTAGCAAAATATATAAAAATTTTAGTGGAAAAAAAAATCCCTAAAAATGCACATTTGCATGTAAAGTAAAAGATCCACAGCAGATTGTGGACATGGCATGGATTAATACTTCTGCATTATGTGAACATGACCATATGAAATACAATAGCCCTCAGTCCAGTAGACCACTGCGCAACCAGCTCTGTCCTCACCTATTGTACCATCACCCATTCCCTGTAGACTGTGAGCCCTCGCGGGCAGGGTCCTCTCTCCTCCTATACCAGTCTGTTTTGTACTGTTAATGATTGTTGTACATATACCCTCTTTCACTTGTAAAGCGCCATGGAATAAATGGCGCTATAATAATAAATAATAATAATAATAATAATAATAATATGAATAGTAGGAGGTGATCTCTAAGGAAAAAGTGGTGAAAATTGCATGACTTCTTGTGTTCATCACAAGTCGTCCTCAACTTTTTCCCCATAGGGAAGTCTTGAGATCTTTATCAGTTGAGTTAGCCTATTATCTTATTACTTCATGGATTTGACCCAGACATGTGGTCCCACATCTAGTTGGGGAAGGCCTCATTAATCACTGTGTCCTTAGGCGACAACTAGTCTCTTGTGATTTGTATATCTTCGCCTACAGCTGACTATTGTTCTGAAGTAACTTTAAAGTTCCTAATTTGGAAAGATTTTAATAATCACTGCAGACTCTGTGTAACTTGGCAAGATATTCTATACTTCTGTAGCCCTGCAATGGTCACTAGGGAAGTGATTCATTGTGTTCATATTGTTTTACTTATGATGCAATTTGTATATTACAGTAATGTAGATATCAATCATTGCTGTACATATACTGACTTCGGCTCTCCATTTTTCTTTGTCATTAAACTTTAAAACTCCTTCTATTATCCTGAGGTTGCTAATGAAATCATTATCTGTTATGGATACCAATCATCCAATGCAACTATTTCGTCTACCAAGAAGCGTCCAATATTTTGTGCATTCTTTCTCAGAATTTGCATATTCCATACCTGGAATTTGTCATGTATAACCCATAGCCATTAGATGGACAAATGTTTGGTCAACGTGATCTCTGGGAACATTTTATTTGCTGGGGGAACAGAAGACTGGATAAATCCTTTGCTCTCCTGATGGATGCCAAAGGGACTGTGGGACTAACCCTATGCATGTTATACCGTGGATTTGTCAGATTGATTTTTACCAGTCCCGTGCTCAAAAATTGTGTTAAATATCTTTCTAAAATCCCCTGGATTCTGCATTTTTTTTCCAATTTTGTAAGTTTCACTCCATTGCAGAGATTTTCACATTTGTTTCTTCTGGAGCACAGCATGTGAAATCTCTGCTTTGAAGTCCAACTTCGTGTTTCTTCACAATCTTCTCTGGAAGTGTCTGGTTTCATCCCTCCCTCCCAAATGCTGCTGAACACAGATCAGAAGGTGATCTAGCAGATTTTCAGTCTCAGTCACTTCTGAGCTGTGATTGACAGTATCAGAGAGGGATGAAAGCCCCCAGAGAAGACTCTGAAGAACCACAAGTTGGCAGCTAAACAGAGATTTCACATTCTCCTCTCCTGAAGAATGTCAATATCTCTGCAATGGAATGACGCAGCTCAAAAATAGAAAAAAGCAGCACAATCAAGATAACTCAGGAATATTTACAATGTCTTTAACATTTTTTGTGTGCAAGTGACAGGTTCTCTATGTACAATGATCTTTCAGTGGATGGGATAAACTCCCAAAAATGTAGTTTTCATATCAGAATTATTTTGCCAGATTTAGCAATGTAGTTATGCACAAAGGTAGAGTTCTTTCACAATTCATATGATTTTTATTATGTATCTTCTATACAACACCCCCAAAAGATTGGTTTTTGGGGATGTTGTATAGAACAAAGAAAGACATTTTTTTAATTCTTTAGAAAATGGTGAATTTGAAATTCTAAATCTATTATAAGATGAATAATTTGGTAATATTACACTGTATGGAGCCCAATGGCGTGAAACATGAAGTGTCTACTGCCTGGTTAAATGGAGGCAGGGGGGCTCTGTGTGCCAATGTGCAACTTCTGCGCTTGTGTCACTGCTTTGTGCAGGACTGAAATACCGTAATAAAACCCCAATTACAAAAAAGTTGGGACCCTGTGTAAAATGAAAAGAAAACAAGGATGCAACGACTTGGAAACCTCTTATAGCCATATTTTAGCTACATTACACAGAACATAGATCAGAATTTGAAAGTCAGAGATGTTTCCATTTCATTTAGAACACATCAACACATCTCAAAAAAAGATGGGACTTTGTTTACAAAAGGCTGGAAAAGTAATTGGTACTAATTGAAAACAGTGGGAGGATCAATCTTCAATTAAATTACATGACTGTATAGAAAGAGCATGTTAGAGAGGCAGAGTCTCTCAGAAGCAAAGATAGTCAGAGGTTCACCAATCTGTGAACAACTGCATGTGAAAATTTCAGTGAAATGTTACTCACTGTAAAATTGAAAAGACTTTGAATATCCCACCACATAAAGGCCATGATAAAATCAAAAGATGAAGAGAATCTGGAAAAGTCCATGTGCTGAAGGGACAACACTGATGGTCAATATTCCACGCTCTTGATCTATGGGGGCTTTCAGGTAGCACTATATTAAAACAGGAATAATTATTCAGTCATTCAAATTACAACATAGGCTCAGGAATGCATCCAAAAATCATTGTATGTCAACACAGTTCACTGTGGAGTCCACTGTGTAAAGAAGTCACATAATGAAACAGACCAAAAACACTGCTGTCTTCTCTGGCCCAAAACTGTCATGGTCGTCACTCTGCTATAAGAGTTTAGTGACAGGTTCTAGGTCAGAGTCTCACTTTCTCCTATGAGACTCTGCTATTTAAACATGTTTTCCTTTCCTTTGGAAGTTGTAGGGTTAATGTCAGTATTCCTATCCAGCAAGCAACTAATTACCAGCTCCCGTGTTTCCAGTTTGGGACCATGCCCAGTCCTTTTATGTACCCTCTACTACCAGCAGAGGGTGCCGGTTATTCTCTTTGCCATTTGGATGGTGAGCCAGGAGGTGGAAGGAGCTACTTAAACCCTCTGATGAAGTTGCTGTGGTGGCTGCAGTCTTGATGCTGACTGCAGCAGTCTGTTGTTGTGTTCCCCCCTGTCTGTCTTCCTTCCCTGGTGTGTTGTTTCAGTTCAATGGTGGGCCTAGCATTCTTCACCTGCCCCCTCCCTAGCCAGGGACTATTGTAGGGTCTTTTCAGGGCTTCAGGTTCTTTCTCAGCGAAAGGTGAGGAAGATGTGTAAGGACTGGCTATGAGTGCAGGGTACAGTGTCAGCTAAATGGAGCAGGTGTTTATCTTTCCTCTCACTAGTCCTACGGCCCTGCATTGTTAAAGTGTCCCTGGTGTACCTCTTGTTTGTTGTGGTGTAATTTTTGTTGTTGTGTTTTTTGGCTCACGCCGGACCTTCCACAAGTCCACACCGTGAGAAAAACTCATTTAAATCAGGCTGTGGCAGAATGGAAAAGTGTTCTGTGGTCAGATGAATCAAAATTTGAAATCCTTTATGGAGACCATCCAACTTGTTATCAACGCACAGTTCAAAAGCATGCATCTTAGATGGTATGGGGTTTTGTACCTATGTCATAGGCAGCTTACACATCTTAAAACGCACGATCAATGCTGAGTTTTATATAGAGGTTTTAGAACAACATATGCTCCCAACCATGCAACGTCTGTTCCAGGGAAAGTCTTGCAAAAAAAAATGCTAAGCTACATACTGCATCCATCACAACAGCATGGTTTCACAAAACAAGAGTTCAGGTGATGAACTGCCCTCTTTCAGTCCAGACCTTTCATAAATAAAAAACATTTGGCGTACTATGAAACAAATATTCCGGCACAGAATTCCAGGGACGATGGAATCGCTAGAATCCCACATCAGATAAGAATGGGACAACATTACTCTCCCAAAAGTCCAGAAATCAGGCTCCTCTCTTCCCAGGTGTTCACGGACTGGTTTCAAAAGAAGAGGAGATAAAACACAATGGTAAAACTGGCCCTGGCCCAACATTTTTGAGATTTTTTTGCTGCCATCAATTTCTGAATGAAATAGAAAACGTCTACCGTTCACCTTCTGATCTGTGTTCCAAGTTCTAGTATGAATAAAATATGGAAGTGATTTCCACATCATTGCATTCTTCTTTTCTTTATATTTTCAACAGCATCACAATTTTTTATAGAATTGGGTTTGTACATTGCTGGTTATTTTATTTTGTGACCCCCTAAGGGCAATAACGCAGCCCAGTTGTACGATACTGTTTTTGTAAGCATAAAGTGTTGTTAGAATACTATGTTATTTTTGTAATTTTTCCAAATATAAAAGGAAACCTGTAAGCAAATTATCATAGGAGATAAGGATCATCTGAAACCATTAGACTCCAAAGTGTTGTCGTCTTGTGCTGTTTGTTAAGTCATCGGCTCGGCCTATATATTGTTACTGATTAGTGGTTTCTAACACGGACTGGGCGTCAGCAGAAAGATGCTCATTATTTTTACAACCCTACAACAGGCACTTCTTTTAATTGGCCATGGACATAGCAATGTTAACATGCTACAATTTATTATGTTTTGGTATATTACCTATCTGTTTTAACAGCTGTTATTTTGAGAATGGTTTATATGTCTGTCTGGGTGAGAGTTGGGATATACAACCTACTAAAGCTGCTTTTCATATGTCAACAGCCTTGGATAAGCCAAGATCACCAGCCGCCATAGGCAAACTTTGGTAAACAGACTTAAAAAAAAGTAAGTTGTTTTTTGTTTCCAAGAAGCAGTGACAATGTTGCCTTGGGACTGTGCTCGGTATTGCTGCCTACCTTTATGTCATTAACGCCTTCACCCCCAGGTGATATTCCGTTTTTCTTCTTTTTTTTTTCATTTTTTTACTCCCCTTCTTCCAAGAGCTGTAACTTTTCTATTTTTCTGTCAATCTTGCCATATGAGAGCTTACATTTTGCGGCACGAGTTTTTAAGGAAACCATAAGTTTTACCCTATAGTGTACAGGAAAATGTTAAAAAAATTCCAAGTGTGGAAAAATTGCAAAAAATCGCACGATTATCTTGGGGGTATTTTATTCACTATGTTTACTAAGTGGTGAAACTGATGTCATGGTGTGATATCTCAGGTCGGTACGACTTCATAGACACCAAACATGTATAGGATTACTTTTATCTAAGGGGTTAAAAAAAAATTTCATAAGTTTGTCCAAAAAACGTTTTGCTCAGTGATGGCTTATTTTTTTGCGTCTCGATCTCGAGCTGACGTTTTTAGTGGTACTGACAAGTAGTAATGGAAATACGGCACTCCTTTTTACTTATTTGGTGGTGCTCAGGTACGGTCCCAATCCTTTTATGCAAACAAAAAAAGACCCGCCACTCAAATCACGATGCAGCGGTGAACAAATCTATTTAACACTAGAAGTCCCGGAGAGGGGTCATTTAACATTTCTACCTTTGGAACCCAGAGACAGGTCGAATGACCTGAAGGATTTTACCTAACATCCTATAATCACTGTCTTTTGTTCTGTAATTAAGGCCATTACTGTCGCACCACAGGAGGTTGTTGTTTTCCATTGAGTTTAGCCATTTAGTTTCTAGTTAGTTCTATTCAGTTTGGACTAAAGCTGGGTTCACACTAAGCGACAGCGACAACGACGTCGCTGTTACGTCACCATTTTCGGTGACGTAACAGCGACCTTGTAAGTCGCTGTTATGATCGCTGCTTAGCTGTCAAACACAGCAGAAGCAGCGATCATAACGTCGCTGTGCTACATGTGCAGAGAGCAGGGAGCCGTGCTTAGCGCTGGCTCCTTGCTCTCCTAGGTACAGTACACATCGGGTTAATTAACCCGATGTGTGCTGCAGCTACATGTCACAGTGCAGAGAGCAGGGAGCCGCGCTTAGCGCTGGCTCCTTGCTCTCCTAGGTACAGTACACATCGGGTTAATTAACCCGAGGTGTGCTGCAGCTACATGTCACAGTGCAGAGAGCAGGGAGCCGCGCTTAGCGCTGGCTCCTTGCTCTCCTAGGTACAGTACACATCGGGTTAATTAACCCGATGTGTGCTGCAGCTACATGTCACAGTGCAGAGAGCAGGGAGCCGCGCTTAGCGCTGGCTCCTTGCTCTCCTAGGTACAGTACACATCGGGTTAATTAACCCGATGTGTGCTGCAGCTACATGTCACAGTGCAGAGAGCAGGGAGCCGCGCGCACTGCTTAGCGCTGGCTCCTTGCTCTCCTTGCTACAGTATACATCGGGTTAATTACCTGATGTGTACTGCAGCCACATGTGCACAGAGCAGGAGCCGGCACTGGCAGCAAGAGCGGAGGCTGGTAACGAAGGTAAATATCGGGTAACCAGGGAAATGTCTTCCCTTGGTTACCCGATGTTTACGCTGGTTACAGCTTACCGCAGCTGCCAGACGCCGGCTCCTGCTCCCTGCTCGTTGCTGGATGTCACACACAGCGACAGCGACGGGACGTCGCTGCAACGTCACAGAAAATGGTGACGTAGCAGCGACGTCGTTGTCGTTGTCGCTGTGTGTGACACCAGCTTAAGGGTCATTTGACCCTCTTTCGGGACTTCAGGGGGGAGCTTGAAATTTCTGTGACTTCTAGTGTTAATAGTGGCTCACAGATGAGTGTAAAACATGACGTTTCGGTCCACAGGACCTTTTTCAAACATACACTATGGAAAACAAATAAAATGACAGATCAGAAGAAATGTTTCCAAAATGTGGTGACAAGACAAAATGAAATAAGACACAGAAAATGAAAACCTTATCAATTAAGATATATCAATGGACAAATCTTAATGGTAAAAGATGTGTACATAGTATTTGCACACACAAACAGTGGAATCAAATAACACATTGACAAGATGATTCTCAAAAATGAAAACATAAATCACATGTTTAAATTCATTATATACACTTTATATACAGTATAAGTAAAGGGTACTGGCTTGTATATGCAGTATATCCAAATGGAAAAGAAAGTAAAGTTGACCAACAAGGATCCTATAGAAAACAAATGAGACCACATGTTTAATGAATAGAAACCACTTGTAAAAAATAATTATGGTTTTAATGGCACCGTTATTGCGCAGATACTACGTTTTGATCACCTGTTATTGCATTTTGTACAAAATTTGCAAAACCAAAAAAGGTAATTTTAGTGCTTGGATTTTTTTTTGTTGCTACGTCGTTTACCGATCAGATTAATTGATCTAATATTTTCATAGATCGGGCATTTCTGAACATGGCGATACCAAATATGTGTCTTTTTTTCTTTTTTTAACCCTTTAATTTTCAATGGGGCAAATGTGGGTGATTTGCACTTTTGGGTTTTTTAATTTTTTAAAACTTTTTGTTTTACTTTTTTTTATTTTACTAGTCCCCCTAGGGGGCTATAAGGATCAGCAGTCTGATCGGTCATTTATTTCTCCTGATCAGAGCAGCATCACTCTGTTCAGGAGAAATGCTGCATTCTTGTTACAGCTGCAACTGTCGGCTGTAACAGGAACTACAGGATGGTAGCGACAGGAGTTATCACATGACCCTGTGCTACCATGGCAACTATCTGCTCCCCATGATCGCGCCACAAGGCTTCTGATGGCGGCGGGGAAAGGCGCGTTCCTTGCTGCAACACTTTAAATCACACTGTCACATTTTGACAGCGCGATTTAAGAGGTGAACAGGCACGGGTGGATCGTGGATCCACCTTTGCCTTTAAGGCACACATGTCTGATGTTTAAATCAGCAGACATGTGCAGGGATCACCACCGGCTCACTGCGGCAGCCAACGGTGATCACCCCTTAATGATTTAGGATGTACCGTTATGTCCTTATTCGTGAAGGGGTTAAATGTGGCTGTGGCTGAGCTGCAGGACCAGACGCAGAGTGGAGAGTCTGGCTTCATGGGTGCAGTCTTCTTCGGTAGAAAATTCAAATCACGTTAAAACCATTGCTAAAATAGAAGAGGCATCCTTCAACGCGTTTCACAACTCAAAGCACGCTTAATCATGATGTGATTGTAATTTGAATTTTCTACTGAATAAATAAGACTGCACCTGTGAAGCCGGACTCTCTCTCTCCGGACTCCAGCATCAGGAATCTTGCGGGGAGCTGGACTTCCTATTATATTGTTATAGTACCAGACACAATTATGGACTAGAGTATCATTGTTGAGGGAAGACTACAGATGGACTTTTTTCCAGTCTTAGCTAGCGATCATGATCAGTAAAGGTTCGCTAATTTCAAAATCGTACAATCCTTGGCCAGTTCGCTCATCTCTAGTCTTAGCAATTCCCTTTAAACTTATTATATAATTTCTTGATATAATACAGATGCAATTCACAGTTACATGAAAAAAAAACAACTAATGGACAAATCTCTTAACATCCAGTGGTAAGTGGATTGATTTTCTTTGCCAAATGAATGAGGACTATTTATTTTCTAGGAATCAATAATATTGCTGTTATCCACAGCTACATCACCACAAGGGTCATGGTATAGGACATGTGGTGATCTCTCATCAGATACTCAATCATTCTGATCTTTAAGTTATTGATTTAGTCACTATAAGCTCCTTTTGGGAAGAAAGCTGCACATGTCACCAAATATGGGGCAATCTTCCCATCCCACCAAGGACGACATGCACAAGGAACTTTTATGTTCTCCGCATGTCTGTGTGGGTTTCCCCAAGGACTCTCCTGTTTCCTCCCTCAAGACATAAGGGAATTTAGCTTGTGAGTTCCAATGGGTATGGGGAGTGATGACAGTGTATGTAAAGCGCTCTGAGGAACCATAGTAAAATATAATGCTCAAAAAAATAAAGTTAACACTAAAATACCATTGTGCTGTTTAAGTGTTCCCTTTATTTTTTTGAGCAGTATATATAAATGATTATGTATATCTTTCATTATTAATCCACTTTAAGATCATCAGTATGATGTTGGGGGTTATTTTAAGCTAATGGAGTCTATAGTGCTAATTAAGCTTACAGAACTTGTCTATCAATTAATAAGCTACTCTCTCTGTTATATTCAGTGTGAAAAAAGATTACAGGGTTTTCTAGTCTCAGAAAACCCCTGTCCCGTGTTTGCAGTTTATTTTAGAAAAAACAGATTTACTCACCCTCCCCACGTCCAGCACCGAGTCTCCGCCACGGCTTCTGGTTTTCTGGTTTTGGAAAGCCCTTGTCTTTCTGCTGCATTATGTAAAAAAAGTGCAATAGTGAAAATTTGCTGGTCCAGCACTGAACCCTTGTTGTTGCTCCCAATGTCTGTTATTGTATTTGGTACTGACTTCATATTCACAATGCTGCAGCCAATCAGTGAGCCACTAAACTCACTGATCGGCTGCAGTGCTGTGAAGGTGACATCAGCGCTGCAGACAATAACAGACACCGGGTGCAGCAACGGAGATTCAGCTCTGGATCAGCAAAGGATGAGTATGGCAGTTTAAAAAACAAACAAAAACAGAATGCAGCTGAGGAACAAGGGTTATCCAAAACCAGAACCAGTCCTTTAAATACATTTCTGACTAAGGAAGCCATGACTTGCTAGAAGACAGCTTCAAGAACAAATCTTTCTCCTTCTAAGAGTAATGATTCAGCACTTGGGTTTTTTATGGATTCAATGCCACTACTGACCAGGCATCTCATAATGTATTTGTCAGTTTTCACTAATATCATCACTGGCACATAACCCCAGGATCTGGCTGTATAACCCAAGATAGACATACAGTACAGACCAAAAGTTTGGACACACCTTCTTATCTTCAGAACAACTGTTAAGAGGAGACTTTGTGCAGCAGGCCTTCATAGTAAAAAAGCTGCTAGGAAACCACTGCTAAAGACAGGCAACAAGAAGAAGAGACTTGTTTGGGCTAAAGAACACAAGGAATGGACATTAGACCGGTGGAAATCTGTGCTTTGGTCTGATGAGTCCAAATTTGAGATCTTTGGATCCAACCACCGTGTCTTTGTAGAAAAGGTGAACGGATGGACTCTACATGGCTGGTTCCCACCGTGAAGCATGGACGAGGTGGTGTGATGGTATGGGGGTGCTTTGCTAGTGACACTGTTGGGGATTTATTCAAAATTGAAGACATACAGAACCAGCATGCCTACCACAGCATCTTGCAGCGGCGTGCTATTCCATCTGGTTTGCGTTTAGTTGGACCATCATTTATTTTTCAACAGAACAATGACCTTAAACATACTTCCAAGCTTAGTAAGGGCTATTTGACTAAGAAGGAGAGTGATGGGGTGCTACGCCAGATGACCTTGTCTCCACAGTCACCAGACCTGAACCCAATCGAGATGGTTTGGGGTGAGCTGGACTGCAGAGTGAAGGCAAAAGGGCCAACAAGTGCTAAGCATCTCTGGGAACTCCTTCAAGACTGTTGGAAACCCATTTCCAGTGACTACCTCTTGAAGCTCATCAAGAGAATGCCAAGAGTGTGCAAAGCAGTAATCAAAGCAAAAGGTGGCTACTTTGAAGAACCTAGAATATAAGACATATTTTCAGTTGTTTCACACTTTAAGTATTTCATTCCACATGTTTTAATTCATAGTTTCATAGTTTTGATTCCTTCAATGTGAATCTACAGTTTTCAGAGTCATAAAAATAGAGAAAACTCAATGAATGAGAAGGTGTGTCCAAACTTTTGGTCTGTACTGTATTTATATATATATATATATATATATATATATATATATATATATACACACACACACGCACACACACACACACACACACACACACACACACACACTCTATGTCACAAACCATAGAACACCATTGAAGATATGACACTTTGATACAATGTAAAGTAGTCAGTGTCCAGCTTGCTTAACAGTATAAATTTAGTGTGTCCTCTAAGTAAATCAGCACACAGCCATTAATGTCAAAGTCACTGGCAACAAAAGTGAATACACCCTTAAGGAAAGTGTTCAAACTGTCCATACAGTCCCTGACAGAAGTTCTCTCACTTATCCATGTTATGTAAATAAAAGCTTATAACCTGACTTTAAATTCATCCATTGGTTTCATAAATTACTCTTTTGAGGTTTAGGTTTAGTTTGGTTTAGGTTATGAAAATAAAGTTGCTGCAAAGCTGACATATTAATCATTTAATGAACACAGAAAGGTCAGATTTTGGCAAGACAAAAGTTTTGTCACCTTGTCATATAATGCACCCAATCCTAGTTTACAGCCTCACCTGTGCTCATTAAATGATCGGTTAATTAGTGGGTGTGCATATTAAGAAACCCAGCACCCCAGACCTTCAGTTGAACTGCAACTTGACCTCTGACAACATGCCAAAAATCCACCCTGCGACTAAAAGCCTTGATTATCAAGAGGCTAAAGAACAGATCACTGCAGACGTGGCTGGCACCTCTAATGTGTCTCAGCGTCAAGTACAAAAAATTAAAAAAAGATTTGAAGAGACTGGAGATGTTTTTGACAAGCCAAGGTCCAGCAGACCCCACAATACAACTGCTCAGGAGGAACGTTTGTTGGTTAGAAAATCCAAAGCCAGCCGCTCTTCTACTGCAGCAGAGCTCCAACAGGCCTTGTCACCTCAAGTACCTGTGTTAACTAGAACAGTTTGTAGGATTCTGTCTCGAAATGGCCTCCATGGTCGAATCAGTGCCCAGAAGCCAGCACCAAACAAAAGGCAATTAAAAAAATGTGTGGCATTTGCCAAGTCCCACAGCCTGCTAAACAGATGGATGTTGGAAAAGTGACAGAAGGTGGATTTCTCTGATGAATCTTCAGTTGAATTACACCACAGCTGCCACAAATACTGCAAGAGACCTACTGGAGCCCGTATGGATCCAGAAAACAGTTAAGTTTGGTGGTGGAAAGACCATGGTCTGGGGTTACATTCAGTATGGGGGTGTGCGAAACATTTGCAAGTGGAAGGCAATATCAATAGCCCAAAATATCAAGAAGTATTAGCTACCTCTTACATTCCCAATCATAAAAGGGGTCAAATTCTGCAGAAGGATGGTGCTCAATCTCATACATCCATCTCTACAACAAAGTTCCTCCTGGCAAAGAAGATAAAGGTGCTCAAGGAAAGGCCAGCCCAGTCACCAGACATGAACATCATTAAGCATGTTTTGGGTAGGATGAAAGAGGAAGCTTGGAAGACAAAACTAAAGAATCTAGATGAACTCTGGGAGGTATGTAAGACTGTATTCTTTGCTATTCCTGATGACTTCATAAATAAATTATATAAATCATTGTTGAACGCATGGATGCAGTCTTTCAAGCTCATGGAAGTCACACAAAATATTAAATATGGCTCTAATAGCACCACAACTTCATTCACCAATGTTATGCAACATATCTTTGTATTAGAAGTTAATTAATTACTTGTTTGAATTTCACATTACTTTCTGTGGGCGACAAAACTTCTGTCTTGCCAAAATTTGACCTTTCTGTGTTCATTAAAAGATCAATATTTCAGCTTTGCAGCAACTTTATTTTGATAACCTAAACCAAATTTGGGAGGGTTTCAGCTTTCAAAAGAGTAATTTATGAAACCAAAGGATGAATTTAAAGTCAGGTTATAATTATAAGCTTTTATAAACATAACATGGATAAGCAACAGAACTTCTGTCAGGGACTGTTTGTATAATGTTCAGCTCACCATGTGTACATCCACTCCTTTTAGCGTTTTCTCTGGAGCACAAACAGGCACTGCCATGACCCAAATCATCCAGGAAAACATTCATTTCACCTGAAATGTGTAGCGCTGGTCATGCTATTGTGCCACCCCCGTACCAGCAGCCGGGCTGCTGCTCAGAACCGGATCTGCGGTGGCTCGAGGGGTCTCCGGACCCGGGAGTCGCGCGGCCACTCGATTAACGGGGAGCTATGTACAGGGGGATTGGAAAGTTCGTGACGCCACCCACGGTGCGTGGTAATGTGAGGGACCACCGCTGCTGTTGGGGAGCCCGGTGACGATGGTGCAGCAGCCTGATGTTTCACCCCTCCGTGGGTAGGTGGTTTGTGTCCCGGGGCCCGTCGGATGGTTGGTGATTGGGTACCGTTGGGGTAGGAACAGGGGTATTTCAGTGTACTCACTCAGTCCAGGAATAACAACACCAACAGCTTGTAAACCAGAATTCTGAGCACCACTGCAGCTTGTAGGGAGCACGCTTGGGTCCGGGCCCTTGATGTTGCTGTTAGCCTGTGGCTCTGTCCTTGGCACCTCTGTCTCTGTTGGACCCGTGGATATAAAACTCTTCGGGTCCCGCTCACCTGTATGGCTAACGGAGTGAGCTTGCTCTCAGGGTTCACGCGTAGGATTTCTTTGGACTGTATTGGGAAAGTCCTATCCCATCGGTGCACTAGTACCCCGATTTTGGAGCGGGTTGGGGATCACACTTGAAGTCTTCATCCACATCGGGTAAATTACCGGAACGCGTGAAGCTACTTTCCGGCCTAGGGTCCACGTACCCCGTCATGCCCTGGCCCCTGCCCGGTGATAGCTCAAGGCCACTGGCCGCCCTCCTCGGCAGTCCGTGCCCCTTGACACTGTCCCCTGTAACCGGGGTTCCAGCTCCTACCAGGCCCAGACCAATGTCTGCCACCTAGTACACAGGAGCTCTGCTCCGTGACCTCTCCTCACGAGAGTCACCACTCCACACCCGTCAACTCCTGAAGCTCAACTCAACAGGCCCCCAATGGTGTGTCTGGTAGGTTAAAGTGTGAAGTGTTCCTAGGATTTTGATTGGCTAAGCTGTTAGCAACACCAAAGGACCAGGACCCGTAACCAAGGAGGGTGGATGCTGTGCAGAAGGGCAGATTGCACAATACCCTGTGACGACCTGATAGTGTGACGCCCTGGCCTATCTGTTTTGCCTGCATGTTAAAATAAACCTGAAGTCTTTACCTGAAGAGCTGGATTTTCTTGTTTTCCTGTCCAAACTGTACCCAAAGTGTCAGTATGTTGTGGGGCCACCATTATTATTTTCTCTTGGGCATGGAGTTTACTTGTAACGCCAACACCGACGTCCTCACACTATCTTGCCCCTTTCCCCCGGAGAGGTCGTCGGCATCCTCACCTGTCCAGGCGTCCTGTGGTGGCAGTCTCATCTCCGTCCCATGTTGCTGTCTCCCGGAGCATCTGTGCATCTTGCAGGCTTACTGCCTCTGTCCGTAGGGCATGCCAGCTGCCATGCCCCTTTTCTTAATGAGGCAGCATCCTCTTAACCCGGAAGTGCCTCCCAGGTCATATGTGAGGTTGCAGCTACTTAAGGCACCTCTGCCCTATGGAAGGTGCCTGGGCAACATGTTAATTTAGTTGCTAGTTCTCAGATCCTCAGTGCTGCTACTGTTACTGTTTAAGTGTATTGCTGCTGCTAACTGTATCTTTGTTACAGTGTCCTCCTATCTGCTGCCGCTGCTCCTACCATCCGTGCCGGCAGCCTCTTACTATTCAACCTGCTGCAAGTATCTGCGCTGGTCACTGCTGCCATATCCATCTATCCCTGATGGATCCACTCCTCTGCCTACTGATGCCATTTCCACTAGAGACTGTGTGGTATCCATAGCACCAGCTGCCGGGGTACTACTGATCCCCTGGGGCTGCACTCTGTCGGCTGCTTACCAACGGTTGGAAAAGACTCAGTGGTCGATTCAGTTGACTTCCCCAGGCAAGTGAACTGTATGTTCGATCCAGTGGACCCACTAAAACAGCGCTCTCCCTGTGAGCATAACATTGCTAAAGCTGCACAGGAGCCACTGGAATCCTCTTACATCCTCCATGATAACATCACGAAGCTGGTAGAGGTTAGAGATAGTGTTCGAGTTCGGTTCGTCGAACGGCAGGTGTTTTCGGCGAACGTTCGTTGAAGGTTCGACGAACACCTTCGAACCCCATTGAAAACAATGGCAGGCAAACACAAACACATAAAAACACATTATACATATACACATACAGTTAATAAACATTGCCATTATAATAACAGGTCCCCGCGACGCGTCCTGCACTCTGTCTCCAGCCGCTTTTCCTTCCGATCATCGCTGCGCCCTCCCGGTAACCAGCACTGATGATAGGATCTTTCGTGACGTTGTCATAGCATGTGACCAGTCACGTGTGTATTATCTCATTGGCTACAGACTGGTCACATGGCTAGACGTCATGCTAGGTCCTGTCAGTACATCTCTCCGGTACGTGGTGCTTGTTTGAGCATCTCCGTGTACCGGCGAGATGCTTGGGCACATGCTTGGCTCCCCGTCCCTGCATGTCGGCGCTCTTTACAGAGTCACCCCACATGCAAGCACTTGATTGAACCGCCAGTGAATAGCGGCATCGGGAATCAGGTGATTGGTGATCACCGTTGCAATAGTAACCCGCCTGTCAGATTACTATAGCAACGGTGGCAACGGTGACGTCACCGCTTACAACCCGCAGCCTCTGCTCACTCACTGAGTGATTAGACTGCACGGGAGCAGCAGCGTCTTCCTCCCATGCAGTGCTGTCTGATGTAGCAGAGCTGCATGGGTTGAAGGAGAAAGAAGACCAGGATCGTGGAGGGGTGAGAGGGAGTAATAAACATGGAGTCTCTAAGTGTGTCTGTGTATTTATTTCTATTAAAGTATTTTTTCTCTGTGTGGTGTCTTTTTTTAACCCTTTATTGGAGATTCTTAATGGCCGGGTCAAACTTGCCTGACATTAAGAATCTCTGGCTTAATACTAGCTAGTAAAACAAAGCTAGTATTAACCCTTTATTACCCAGCAAGCCACCCGTCACCAGGGCAGCTAGAAGACTTGGATACAGCGCCAGATGATAGCGCTTCTATGAAAGCGCCATTTTCTGGGGCGGCTGTGGACTGCAATTCGCAGCAGAGGGGCCCAGAAAGCTCGGGCCAACCTGTTCTGCGGATTCCAATCCCCATCTGCCTAGTTGTACCTGGCTGGACACAAAAATGGGGTGAAGCCCATGTTGGGTTTTTTTAATTATTTCATGAAATTCATGAAATAATTAAAAAAAAGGGCTTCCCTATATTTTTAGTTCCCAGCTGGGTACAAATAGACAGCTGGGTGTTGGGGGCAGCCGTATCTGCCTGCTGTACCTGGCTAGCATACAATAATATGGCGAAGCCCACGCCATTTTTTTGGTGGGAAAAAAACTCCTGCATACAGTCCTGGATGGAGTATGCTGAGCCTTGTAGTTCTTCAGCTTCTGTCTGCTCTCCTGCATACACTAGTGAATGGAGCATGCTGAGCATTGTAGTTCTGCTCCCTGTGTCTCTCCCTCTAACATACAGTCCTGGATTCAGCATGCTGAGCCTTGTAGTTCTGCAGCTGCTGTCTGCTCTCCTGCATACACTAGTGGATGAAGTATGCTGAGCCTTGTAGTTCTGCTCCCCCTGCCTCTCCCTCCAGCATACAGTCCTGGATGGAGGATGCTGAGCCTTGTAGTTCTGCAGCTGCTGTATGATCTCCTCCATACAGACAGACAGCAGACAGCAGCTGCAGAACTACAAGGCTCAGCATACTCCCTCCAGGACTGTATACAGACGTTGTTTGCCCCCTAAAAAAATTACGTGGGCTTTGCCATGTTTTTGTATGCTAGCCAGGTACAGCAGGCAGCTACGGGCTGCCCCCAACTTCCAGATGCCTATTTGTACCCGGCTGGGAACCAAAAATATAGGGAAGTCCTTTTTTTTTTTTAATTATTTCATGAATTTTATGAAATAATTAATTTAAAAAAATGACGTGGGCTTCGCCCAATTTGTGTGTCCAGCCAGGTACAACTAGGCAGCTGGGGATTGGAATCCGCAGCGCGGGGTGCCCAAGCTTTCTGGGCACCCCTGCTGCGAATTGCAGTCCGCAGCCGCCCTAGAAAATGGCGCTTTCATAAAAGCGCCATCTTGTGGCGCTGTATCCAAGGCTTCCAGCTGCCCTGGTGACGGGGGGCTCGCTGGGTAATAATGGGTTAGGGCTAGCTGTATATTATCAACTGGCCCTAAGCCCGAAATTCATGGTGTCACGCCAATATTAGACATGGCCACCATGAATTTCTAGTACAGATAAAAAAACACAACACACAGAAAAATATTTTTATTAAAAATAAAACACAACACAATTAGTGACTCCATCTTTATTGAAATAAAGAACCCCCCTCCGCAGTAATCCTGGGTCAAGGGTACCTTACTGACATCATCACAGTGTTGCGGGCGCCACACAGGATACATCAGGCAGCGGTAAGCACTCCATGGAGGAGCCGAAGATGAAAGGTTTAATTAATGGGGATGAGTGGGGAGGGGCTGAGTACACATAATGGGGGAACATTTGTGAAGGAATACAGCTTTGTGACAGGCAGAGGTGGTTACTGTATCCGTGGGAGGGGGGAGGCAGTAGTGTGTAGTGATGGGGTAGTGTATTTTGTGTGTGTGTGTGTGTGTGTATGTTTGTTGGGGGAGGGGTAATGGAGGGTGCATTACATTGTGTGTGTGAGGGGTAATGGAGGGTGCATTTTATTTTGTGTGCATGTGTGGGGAGGGGTAATGGGGGGTGCATTGTATTTTATGTGTGTGTGTGTTTGGAGGGGGTAATGGGAGGTGCATTGTATTGTGTGTGTGGGGTGCATGGGGTAATGGGGGATGCATTGCATTGTGTGTGTGTGTGTGTGTGTCAGGGGGAGGGGTAATGGAGGGTGCATTGTATTGTGTGTGTAGGGGGAGGGGTAATGGAGGGTGCATTGTATTGTGTGTGTGTGTGTGTGTGTATGGGTGGGAGAGGGGTAATGGAGGGTGCATTGTATTTTATGTGTGTGTGTGTTTTTCTGGAAGGGTAATGGGGGTGCATTGCATTTGAGTGTGTGTGGGGGGAGGGGTAATGAAGGGTGTATTGTATTGTGTGTGTGTGTGTCTGTGTGTCTGTGTGTGTGTGTGTGTGTCGAGAGACGAGCAGTGGGCACGAAACCTCATCATGGTGTCTGTACTGCGTGGAGGCAAAAGGGATGGGATCGACTCAGAAGATGTCACCTAAAAGGTACCTGGATGTAAATGATTATTTGTGATATTGCCTGCATCTTATCAGTATTGTGGCTCCTGTATGGTCCGCAGTCTGATAACAACAACTCCCAGCATCTACTTACCATTGTTAAGGACAAGCTGGGAGTTGTAGATTCCGGCATTTTCCAAGCCTTCGGGTACCGTCACACTTTAGTGACGCAGCAGCGATCCCACCAGTGATCTGACCTGGTCAGGATCGCTGCTGCGTCGCTACATTGTCGCTGGTGAGCTGTCAAACAGGCAGATCTCACCAGCGACCAGTGACCAGCCCCCAGCCAGCAGCGACGTTCAAGCGACACTGCGCTGGCACGGAGCCGGCGTCTGGAAGCTGTGGACACTGGTAACTAAGGTAAACATCGGGTATGGTTACCCGATGTTTACCTTAGTTACCATCGCACACCGCTTAGCTTAGCGTGTGCAGGGAGCAGGAGCCGGCACTGGCAGCGTGAGAGCTGCGGAGGCTGGTAGCGAAGGTAAATATCGGGTAACCACCTTGGTTACCCGATGTTTACCTTTGTTACAACTTACCGCAGGCTGTCAGATGCCGGCTCCTGCTCCCTGCACATCCATGATTGTTGCTCTCTCGCTGTCACACACAGCGATGTGTGGTTATCAGCAGGAGAGCAACTATAAAAAAACGAACCAGGGCTGTGTGTAACGAGCAGCAATCTCACAGCAGGGGCCAGATCGCTGCTCAGTGTCACACACAGCGAGATCGCTAATGAGGTCACAAAAACCGTGACTCAGCAGCGATCTCAGTAGCGATCTCGCTGTGTGTGAAGTACCCCTTCCCATTGATCTGCATTGTAAAATACAGAACGTTTTCCGAGTGGAAAATACCAGAAGAATGGAGCAGTCACTTCTTATAATCACTTGGTGGTTTTAGAAACCTGAAGGGAGTAAAAGATGCTCAAAATCCTGAACCTCTGCACAGCAATAGATGCATATGGTCATTCGAGGATTTATCATAGTGGTTTCCATGGTGTGATCTGCCCCCAAAAATGTCATTACACATTCCCTAAGTGGTATATGTCCAAAATTATCACCAGTGACAACATCAACTTCCCTGATCACCTATCTGTAGAATAGGTCATCAATATTAGGTCAGGGGGATCTGATTTTATATCCCTGCCCATCAGCTATATGACCGCAGCATTATGTGGAGAGCAGCATCCTCTTCATTATATGCAAGACCCAGCTCTGTAGGAAAATAGCGGCTTCACCAGGTCCTGCAACGAAGGACAATAAATAGACCTGAGCTGTAATACTGGATGCAGCCGTGACTACATGTTATATGGTCGTGTTACACAATCTACAAGTGCACAAAGATATTACACATTCACCGCGCAAAAAGTGACCTGTGCACCTCCAACTGCCAGGGCTGAATTAGTTCCAGTCCGTCCCTGCTGCACACTGACTATTTTACATTGTATCACAGTGTCACATATTCGGTGTTAGCCTAGGAAAACATATAATAAAATATTGTACATTGTATTCATCTTTGTGAAACACTGTATATGTACATTGAAATATAAGTCCAGCAATACCTTTACATGGGCATTCCGATCCTCCATGTATGAGAAAATATTGTTTGAATTTATATACAAATGAGGCTGAAGAACTATTTGCAAATCTTTACATTGTATCAAAGTGTCATATCTTCAGTGTTGAGCTATGAAAAGATATAATAGAATATTTCCAAAATGTAAGGTGTGCACTCACTTTTGTCATATATGTCTATAAATTTACTCCTGCATCTCAGCATTCCTGTGGGAAAGAAGTCCCATTGATAATACCCCATTGTTTATGGCAGTTGACCCATGTTTGTAGTAGTTTACAGAAAACAATTCCTCAGTGTCCCAATGGCTGTGATAATGTTAATAACAATACAAACCCTATTGTTAGTGGTATCTAGTGCCCCTGCAAGATTGTTTGTGGGAGATGGGAGTTAGTGGATAGGATTGGGTTTAAAAAGCAGGAAAGAGAGGAACTCATCTTGAGGATTTCCAAGAGGCCTAAGGGGTGCTTCACACACAGCGAGATGGCTGCTGAGATCGCTGCTGAGTCACGGTTTTTGTGACGCAGCAGTGACCTCATTAGCGATCTCGCTGTGTGTGACACTGAGCAGCGATCTGGCCCCTGCTGTGAGATCGCTGCTCGTTACACACAGCCCTGGTTCGTTTTTTTATTGTTGCTCTCCCGCTGATAACCACACATCGCTGTGTGTGACAGCGAGAGAGCAACAATCCTGAATGTGCAGGGAGCAGGAGCCGGCATCTGACAGCCTGCGGTAAGTTGTAAACATCGGGTAACCAAGGTGGTTACCCGATATTTACCTTCGTTACCAGCCTCCGCAGCTCTCACGCAGCCAGTGCCGGCTCCTGCTCCCTGCACACACTAAGCTAAGCGGTGTGTGATGGTAACTAAGGTAAACATCGGGTAACCATACCCTATGTTTACCTTAGTTACCAGTGTCCGCAGCTTCCAGACGCCAACTCCGTGCAAGCGCAGCGTCGCTTGCACGTCGCTGCTGGCTGGGGGCTGGTGAGATCTGCCTGTTTGACAGCTCACCAGCGACCATGTAGCGACGCAGCAGCGATCCTGACCAGGTCTGATCGCTGGTGGGATCACTGCTGCATCGCTAAATTGTGACGGTACCCTAACAGAGTCCTTGTCATCCATCTGAGCCATTACATAGCCATTACATAGAGCAAAAACTAGGAATAACCAAGCCACTCCAATCAAACTTGAGTATCCAACCCTCTTTCCCTTTCCCCAAATCTATATAGTTGGAGGGAAATTTTAGACTGATAGGTAGGGACGATTTATATGGTTGTATGCGCCTTTTAGGTAACGTGGGTGTAATATTGTTAGGTTATTGTGGTTATATTTACATGTAGTGCTATTATTGTGCTATTACTGTATTTTGTATTACTGCTGTATTTAGAATAAAATACTATAGACTTTTGTTGTGCATAATAACCATTACTATTAGTACATTGTCATGTCTCATATTAGTCGCAATTGTTACATATATTACAAACCCACAATAGCATAGGGAACAATAAACGTTAAGGTGTCATTAATTATTTGAACATTAAAGGGAACCTGTCAGGTGCAATATGCACCCAGAACCACAAGCAGTTCTGGGTGCATATGAGATATTAGTAATCCCTGTCTAACCGTCCCTTTGTACACTAGCATAGATAAAGAGATCTTTACAAAAAGTATTTCTAAAGATCTTTTATCTTATGCTAATGAACGCGGGGACTAGTCTCAAGGGCGTTTCTCCCCTTAGCTAGTCGGCCCACACAGCATGCTAGCACACCCCTGTGGGCGTACTAACATGCTAATGAATATGTTGCGCCCCTGGGGCTTCAGTCGCCACAGGGTACGGCATCTCATTTAAGGTGGAGTACTTATCCGGGGTAATGAAGATGTTAATCACTGGTGTTTAGAATTTATACAACATTCACACAAACACCCAGTTAGTGAGCCAGTCAGTTACACAACTCAGGAAGTCAGCCAGCCTGGGAAATTCCCGGTTACCAGTGCAACGGCCTGGGAGGTGGGGCAGCACTGGTGAAGTTACAGAACATGAAAACCTCAATCAATAGAAAAATAGGAGTACTAGTGCAAAAAAACAAAACAAAAGAAAAACTCCTAAAATCAATATTTATTAATATACAATATTAAAAATACTCTAATAAAAGCATGATAACTTTTAAATAACTAGATTGTAAACTGGTCACGTGAGGTAAGTGGGAAGAAAAGGGGTAGAGCCAACTAGTGAAAAAAGAGTGCTGATTGTCTCTACACTCTAGGTAAAACAACTATAGTCGTTGTAATTTTTACCAGGTAGTTGCCCTATAGTTATGGGGAATATAGGGAAAGGATATTCTGTCCCTCCCTTTCACCTACCTACCAGCGGAGGTACACCATAAAGTATTGGGTACCCCCTGCTCCTCGTCGGCTCTCCCTATTCTGTCCCTGCGACCCGTAAGTCGCAAGAAAAACACCCACCACCAAGAAATAGTTAGTGCAAGTAGTCAAAAGGTCATTACCATGATCTGGCTGCCATAGAAAATGGCACCCAAAATATAGCCGCGCAGTTATGTATTTTCCTGCACAGTAAACAAAGGATGATGCTTATTAGTATAATCACATCTGACCTGGAAATACATAGATAGTAAATCTTTACTAGAATCTGGTTGTCATAAATATGACAGCCATGTTAAAACTGTACATATGTATGTTCCTGCACAGTCATATACAAGATGATATTAGTAAACATGGAATCTAACATAGATAATAATGAATAATCCCAGCAGGGAAGACTTATCTGCTACGATCACCAGTAGAAAATCCCGACGCGTTTCCCCCCTATATGTTTATCTTAGGGGTTCATCAGGGGAAGAACTAGAGATTTTATGTCCGATCTGTAAGGAACACACAAGAAAAACACTTCAGAATAGTCTGGGACACAGAACAACACGGTCGCTGGAGAGAGTGCAAGGATCTTCTCCAGTTAGGACCGTCCCAACTGGAAGAGGCAGGAGATGACCGTGTGAGCTGGGGAGACAGAGGAGAAGTATGGTTGCTGAGGGGAGAGCTTCATTGCTCCCTCATAACCGGCACAGAGCAGGGTGCAGAGCCATAGGGTGGAGCATACTCCATGTTGTACTACCAGAATCTGCAGGACAGGAGGATTGTGTGTCCCCTCTGGCCACCACCAAATCCCGGAGCACAGTGGCACATAGGGCCCAGGGTCAGGATTACAGTCAGGCCCCACAGTGGACCTGTGTCACCTGCATATGGGATGGAAGCTGCGCTACAAGAACTTGGGTACCCAAGTAGATTCAGGCCAAGGGGATCCAACACCATGCACAAGGAGGAAGGTCTCTCAGTTCACTGCACCGGCGTTGACATTGAACTTACCCGGGATCAGCTGGGGTCCATCACAGCAGAGACTGGTACCCTGAGTGCAGCACCAGAGCTGTGAGTAAATAGATCTTGACCCGCACCTGCTGCCTCAGTCTATCATTACCGGCGCTGGCACCCCACGCTACGGAACCAGTGGCTGACTATCATCCCCATCATCCTCCCTCTGGCCCGCTCCACCTGTGGGGAGCAGAAACATCTTAGCTGCTACAACCATCCGCCCTGGAGGACAGCCACAGCAGCGGTGGCTAATCACTGGCCGCATACCGTAGGTGGTGTCACGAGACAAACTATCCCCATCACTTCCATTCCATCATACCCTCTTTCTATTGTATACCTCGGGGCCACGCAGCCAGGCAATGCCAGCTGTGACATTACCAGACTCGACATCACCAGGCCGGTGATGAGAAAACCAGTTAACCCCTTGCCTCGTGGGTGCTATAAATACGCAGCAACGCGCACATACCTCACTGTTTATGGCGGCCGGTGGAAGACGGATGCGAGCTGCGCGTGATTCGGAGTCCTCAGCACTTTCGGTCATGCACACTGTACCTCAGTGAAGCCAGGAAGCTTACAGCCAGCATCAGATAAGTGCGCATGATTGGAAGCCTCGGGTACTCCGGATCATGCACACTGGCATCCATCATCCGCTTGCTGCCATGAACAGTGAGATATGTGTGGCGTCGCTGTGTATTCATTAGCATGTTAGTATGCCCACAGGGAGTAGTCTCAAGGGTGACTAGCTAAGAGGAGAAACGCCCTTGAGACTAGTCCCCGCACTCATTAGCATAAAATAAAAGATCAATTAATGTCGGACCTCAATAGACGGGTAGGAAAACTAACAATTGTAACATCCCTTTTAATATAAATAAGTTGATAACTCATGTGTTGTTAAAGTGGTTAGTGCTGTTGCTTTGCATTTCTGAGGTCATGGCTAGTGGGTACAAATTAGTGGATCTTGGTCCTGGCGGCGGCAGGAAGTGTTCAGTTCCGGAACTGCTCCGTTTTATTATAGTGACTGCAGCCAGGTACTTCGTATCTGCCTTCTATTCAAAGAAAAGTACTCATTGATTCATTTTTTATTTTATTTATTTTCGTCTTTACTCTATTTTTATTCCTCATTGTATTTTCCACACCCAGTCCAACATTTTGTGCTCCATTGACTGAGCCTTCCAGTTATCCTTTCCTAAAGGGCCATTTACACGCTGTGACAGCGCTAACAATATATCGTCGGGGTCATGGTGTTTGTGACGCACATCCGGCGTCGTTAGCGACGTCGCAGCGTGTAACATGTATGAGTGACCTTAAACGATTGCAAAAGAGGCAAAAATCGTTGGTATCCTTCACTTACCAAAAATCGTTGCCTATTCAGTAGCGAGGTTGTTTGTCATACCTGCGGCAGCACACATCGCTATGTGTGACACCGCAGGAACGAGCAACAACGTCGTACCTGCGGCCTGCCACAATGAGAAAGGAAGGAGGTGGGCGGGGTTCGTCCCGCTCATCTCCACCCCTCCGCTTCTATTGGACGGCTGCCGTGTGATGTCGCTGTGACGCCGCACGTACCGACCCCTTAGAAAGGAGGCGGTTCGCCGGCCACAGCGATGTCGCAGGGAAGGTAAGTCCCTGTGATGGGTGTAAGCGATGTTGTGCGCCACGGGCAGCGATTTGCCTGTGACGCACAACCGACGGGGGCGGGTACGCACGCTAGCGATATCGATACCGATATCGCAGCGTGTAAAGTACCCTTAACTGTTATGGTTTCCAGTGTCTCAATCCATTACACTTCTTTATTTGCCCTTCTATTTCATATGCAGTATTTATTACCCATATTAACTTGTTTTTCCTTAACAGACATGCGCAGTCTAACCTCTCAGGTGCATTCACTACCACCATCCATTTGCCGTTCAGATGCACAGTGCACTCACGCTGGCATCGTTTCACACACTGTATATTCTATAGTGTTTAGGTGATTTCCATATTTCTGAATATCTTTGATATAAATATACAATATGGTTCTCTAGCACCTGAACGTCTGGTCTAGGTCACTGTGAGAACACTGCACACTTCCACGCAACACTGACTTATTAAAGGTGGATGTGTTGGTTCAGTGATGTCCTAAAAAGGAATTCAACACAGTTTTACGAATCATTTAAATGTTACTTATTACCATAATTCTTGGAAATAAGTGAATAACATAAATACTGAACCCTCTAAAGACAACCAGGTCATGTTGGTAACTTATGGGTTTTTATGAGAACATTATATTCTCCTGGCATGTATTTCAGAGGCACTGTGGACCAGGTTACCTGCTCACTGCTTGTGATTATGATGAAAGAATGCAGGTGTTTTTAATTATCAAAATGAAAAGGCCACTTGAGGAAACGTAAAATACTACAGTTTAAATACATGATAAATAATATGAAAATCCTTTCTACTGAGGCTATATGGAAATATAAAATAAAATACTACAAGTGACAAAACTCCAAACATACTGCATGCTGAATGAGTTTTTATTACTTTCTAATGTGCATGTATTTACTTCATTTTACCTTCCATTGCAGATCTTAACATCTGCATTTTGTAATAAGGTTTCATTAAAAATGAGTGAGGCCATACTGGGCCATTAAAGGGAGGCCGACATGACAGGGTTAAGGGAACCTGTCAGGTCCAATATGCACCCAGAGCCACGAGCAGTTCTGGGTGTATATTGCTAATGAATGCAAAAGGGATAAATACCTCTGAATAAAATGTCGAAGCTTTATTGGCAAGTATTAAAAAGGTTCCATCCGTGTAAACAAAAGGAGGGAGTTATCCCATGGAAACTTTACGCGTTTCGAACTTCCATATTAAAAACAAAGAGTCCTTAATCATAAGACTATGATTTATAAGACTTATGATTAAGGACTCTTTGTCTTTTATTCAGAGGTATTTGTGTCGGATCCTTTCCTTCCCTTTTGCATTCACTTCTAAACTCGCTGGGACTTACCGGTGGATCCCAGGCACCCGCAAGGACTGGCAGCCCGAGGAACAGGTGAGCTGAGGATACCCTCATCTCTGTATATTGCTAATCCCTGCCTAACCGTCCCTGTATACACTAGATAGATAAAGAGATCTTTAGAAAAAGTATTTCAAAAGATCTTTTATCATATGCTAATGAGCAAGGGTACTAGTCCCCTGGGCGTTAGTTCCCCTGGCTAGTTGGCTCCATTAGAACGTTAGTACGTCCCTGTAGGCGTGATATCATGCTAATGAATGCGCAGCATCACAGGATGATCTCACTCACCTTTCCGCTGCCATCGCCGCCCGACGAGGGATTTCGGCTCAGTGCACATGACTCCGGAGTTTGGGTTCTACGCACTATGAAGCCGGGTGTATGTGTCCTGGCTTCAAACTGAAATAGTGCATATTTTTTCCTCAGTTCGATTAGGGTTGAGGAGAAACTCGCAGATGTGAGATGCAGCAAATGTCTTAGGCCTCTTTCGCACGTCCGTGAAAAACCACGCACGTTTTTCACGGACGTGTCAGAGGTGCGTTTTGCCCTCCGTGAGCCGTGTTTATGAGCTACGTGTGTTCTCTGCGTGTTATCCGTGATAACACACGGAGAACGGGAACTTTCTACTCACCTGTACCTGGCGTCGCTGTCCATGGTGCTGATCTCCGGTCTCCGGTCCTGCCGACTCCCCGCTGCTGCTGCTTCCGGCCGCAGTAAAGTGAATATTCAATTAGCATAATGAGCGGCGGTCGGCAGCAAGGGACAGCAGTGGCAGAGACAGGAGGGCTGGAGAAGGTGAGTAAAGGTTTGTTTTTCTTTCTCACAGACACATGTCTTCTCTCCGGCACGTGTCACACGGAACACATCCGTGTGGTCCGTTTGCATTACGTGTGCCACATTTGCATTCCGTGTGACACCCGTGATGCCGGAGAGAAAACGGACATGTCGGCGTGAAAAACACACGGACACACGTAAGTACGGAACGGACACACGGTCCGTGCGCAAATAATTACGTGTGCCCAAAACCATAGAAATACCTAGGTCTACGTGTGTACGTGTGTCCGGTACGTGAGAAAACTGCCAAACACGTACCGGAGGTACGTACTTGAGAGGCTCCATGTAAGAGGCCTTACATGGAGCCAAGTGCAATGCGAGCTTTTCTTGCATTGCACTCATGCGAGTCATACGCTAGTGTGACTCTGCTCTTATACTAAGAATGTTCTTTGTTGCCTATAGCAACAATCAGTGCACCTATTAATGACCTGTACCAAAATATAAGCAGAGCTGTGATTAGTTGCTGTAGGCCACCTGATAAATTTCCAGGCTAAGGCTATGTTCACACAGGGCTTTTTTGGTAAGTTTTTGCTGCGTTTTTTAGCTGCAGATTTGCCTTGATTTTATGCAAATCCATGCTAATAAAAAGCTGGTTTTTACAGCCCCTGCAAAATCTATGAGATTTCTGAAATCTCATGCACACACAAACACATCAGGTTTTTTTCTGACTTTTGTCAAATACCTGCGTTTTTGGTCAGATTTTTAAAGAATGAGCATGTTAATTCTTTGCTGCAGATTTGCTTTGTTTTTTCATTGATACAACCCATTTCGTGGGAAAAAAAGCAGCAAATCTGCACCAAATCTGCAGCAAAATCGCCACTAAAAAAACGCATCAAAAACGCAACAAAAATGCAGATGACTCAAAGGAGATTTCCTGCCACAAGATCAGGTTTTGGTCAGGAAAAAAACTTACTAAAAATGCCCTGTGTGAATGTACCACCCCGGGCTCGCTGGTGGGTGGCTCGAGCGTCTCTGGACCCTGGGGCCCTGTGGTCACTCCGATTTGAAAGGGGCTGGCGTTTTTGGGGGACGTAGGTTTACGGCCGGAGCCGTGGTTAACTTCGTGACGCCACCCAAGGGTTGTAGTGAAGGTGGACACCACCGCTGCAGTTACGGGACACTCGGGGGAGATGTAGCGCAGCAAGATGTTAACCCCTCCATGGGTAGGGATGGTGGCCCCGGAACCCGTTGGGGGATGTTTGGCGGTGCAGGGAGGTGCGTGGCCGGAGGGCACTGATGTACTTGCGATTAGTAACACACACAAGTCTCTGGTAAACCAAGATGATGGTGGTCGGTGCCCGCAGCCGGCTGCAGTCTGGTCCCCCACCCGGTTGGTGGTCTCTGCCTTTCTCCTGCACCTTTTTGAGTGTTGATGGACTACCTGAACTTGCAATACAGGAGTCCGCTCCCCGGCTTGTGTATGTCGGAGGAGCCCTTTTGCCCACAGACGCAGGCCCGTGGGATCTCTTTGCCGTGGCAGTGGCTTTCTATCCCCCTTGTTGGGCTGTTGTCTTCAGTCAGGACTTTGGGTGGGAAAGGACCTATAGTCCTGGCAGCAATCAGTTAATTAACTCAGTCCAGTAGCTTCTGGACCTCGTTTAAGGGTCTGAGTACCCCCTTGGTGCTCCGGTTTCTGAGTCGGTTCCCCGGGTCGGTACCGGCGGGCCACTACCCTGTCCCAGTCCACCACGGTTCCACCGGGCCATCTTCCTGGCTCCTGCAGGCAGAGGCCTCCGTATGCCTCCTAGCCAAAGGTGCCTGGGCTCCAACCCTGGCACCTGTCAGACTTCTGCAGACCTGGATGTGGAGACACGGGGCTCAGTGGGTGCTCTCGTCCACTAAAACCCGCCGCCTTTAGAAAGACAGCGTGGCTCAGGGCTCATCCCAACTGAACGCCGGCCTCCTTAACCGTGGGCGTAACACTACTCAGACAACACAGGGTGAGGGAACCACAATAATTAGACTTTATTGGATCCCCAAACAATTAACGGCACATAACACATAACCAGCAAAACACACAAATGTAACAGGCAACAGAGTCTCACCCTTCCGCTGGCTCACCAGGGATTTAGAATGTCCATGCCTCACAGGTTCCAGGGCTACTCACTCCAATCCAGCAGCACCCCGCCTTTGGCGGGCACCTACCGTGACTGGAATAATGCCAGATTTAGGAAGCTGTGTGAGGTCTGCAAAGTCTGTAACAGGTGACTGAACTGTCCCAACCTGAGTGTCCTCCTTAGGTAGTCCTGGTATGATGATACAATCCTGGCAGCCGGGGTTGAAATCCCTAGGCTGTGGATATGGTCTCCAACCGGAACCGGAGCCCCTAGATTGAAGCCATAAGATATCCTGATCCTCTAGTCAGCTCCAAAGAGCTTAGACTGGATCCATTAGCATCCAACAACCTTCATCAACCGTGGTGGCTTAAAGAAGTCCCTTTTATAGCCATAACCTTCCCTTAGGATACACTGCGTCCTCATCGATTGGTTGGACAAGATTGCTTCTCCCATTGGATGAATTTCAAGCTGCATGGATAATGTTCATTTAAATGATGTGCATGGAAAGACTCAGTATATCTACATGGAGTCGGCAAGTCACCGACTAGACAATGGCTACTAAGGTAATTACATTATCAATACACAACTACAATACAATGATTACTGGAAAAGTCTGGAGAGCAATAGCTAAGCAAACATGACTTAGCACACATAAGAACAATAGTCTGGCTGAATGTTAAGAAACTTTAACCCATGAGAGTCCATGTCGTCACACTGGACACAGGCCTGCCTCCACGCTCCACTCCTCTCCTGAACTCACTAGCAACTGACTGACGTTTTCCCACCTCAGGCTCTCTGAACTCCTTGGTGGGCGTTGCCAACTGCCTGGCTTCGCCCCCTGGTGTGCCCATCAAGCCCTGACTAGGGTTTTAATGGTTGGCTAGTGACACCTTATTAGGGGACAGGTGTTGTGCGGGGCTCTAACTGTGACTACCTGGCTGGTCCAGGGCGTCACATGAACATAGTCTAACTGTCAAAAACGCCAATATATTACCTCACACATCCAAACAGTAAGTGGTTTTTGGTGACTAACTAAAGCGCGGGGTTAAAATTTACCCTCAAAACATAATCTATGACATTCCCTGAATCTCGTCATTGTAAATGCGATGGTGTGGATTCCTTTAGCAGACATACAAACATACTCAGCTTAGACCTGTTTCACACGTCAGTGAAAAACACAGATGTGTTTCACTGACGTGTTAAACACGCACATGTCCCTCCGTGTTCCGTGATACACGGCACACGTGGCTTGTACATGTGGGATCCATGATACGTTATCCATGTTCCGTGATTGCACATGGATATAAATAAACTCACCTGTCCCTGCTCCTGCTGTCTGTGGTGCTGAAGAGTCCCGCGGTGCTGCATCCGGCCACCGCTGTGTCACCTGTGCATCTACTTTCGGGTAGGCTGTGTCGTGCATAATGAATATGCACGACAGTAATGAGCCATGCAGGAAGCTGCAGAGAGCAGAGGCAGAACACAGCATCGCTGGATAAGGTGAGTTAAAAATGTTTTTTATTTTCAACGTCCATGATTTTCTGGTACATGTTTCACGGATCACACCATAGTGTGGTCCATGGGACATCAGTGATGCCAGAAAAAAACGGACATGTCTCCGTGCGGCAATTATGAACACACGTGTACGCCGCACGGAGACACGGTCAGTGAAAAATCACTGATGTGTGTGTGTGGCGCCCCTGACCTGGTCAGGCACCACTGAGTACTGCACCCATGCTGGGGACAGTACAATACAGGTAATCCAGAAGGCTGACCGAGGTGTGACTACACAGGCGCATAGTGATCAGGTCTCACACATGTACCTTTGAGAGGACCCCTGGGGATCCCAGGAGGGGGAAAAGCCTTCACCTCCACTGGAATAGTGGAGGGGGCCAAAAGCCTCCACCTCCTCTCAAGGGGTGTGGTAAGAGAGCTTGGTTGCTAGGTGGCGTAGGCAGGCACAAGGGGAAAAGAGGAGGAGGAGTAAACAGTCTGCAGCAGAGTGTGGAGGAGTGAGGAGCAGGAAAGTGAAGCTCTGACAGGAGCAGCAGTGAAGGTCCCAGATGTGAGCCGGTTCAGTGCAGAGTCCAGGGAGCTCGAGAGAGGAGCAGATCCCGTGGGCTGCTGTAGTCTGACAGCGTCCGCGCAGTGGCTACCGACGGGGGAGAACGGTCACCTAGGAGGGCTACCCGAAACCCATCTCCAGCTAGAGAGAGAGCACAGAGTGGGAAGTAAGGAGACTGCTAGGGAGAACCAGGCCCAAACCGGCGGCAGATCCCGGAGCGGGGATAGATCCACCTTTCCCTGCTAAACCTGCCGGTGTGGGGCCCTCAAAGCCCACACCACAACACCACAAAAGCCGCAGCCACGTAGCCACAGTTAGGGCCCACAGTTCACAGGAGGCAAGCAGCTGGAGTGATCTGGCCCAGGCAACAAGCAAACGGCAAACGAAGGGGAGAGAGGCTTCAGCAACTTCCCTGGGTGACCCCCATAGGGACTAAAAGTCGGGGTTACCCCAAACCACCAAGGGCTAAGGAAGGCGAGTTGGTAGTCACCATCAGAAGTCAGCCTGAAGGATACCTGGTTCCAGCCTGGTTCATCCCAGCTACGCCCGGGTTACTCACCCTGCCATCTGAAGTGAGTAAAACCCCTGAAAGACATTCTGCGTGTGTGGAGTTATTCTGCGCCTTGTGGTACTACGCACCTACACAGGGCCCTGGGGCTTGCCTCACTCTCAGGAGGCTATCCCAACTGACTGCACACACCATCAGCCCCAGGCGACCCTCAACCTGCAGTGGGGGTCACCACTGACCGCAATTCTGAGAGTGGCGTCACGACAAATAGAAGATTTCCTACCTGTGACAAGATCCAGCCGAGTGGAGTCCCTGAAGGTAATGCACCGACACAACACCTGTGGGGCTTCACATCTGGCGTCACGAACAGGATAAGGACTAGACCTGTTCAGACAGGTGACCATGTGCCTGGGCGGTCCGCTTGAAAAATTGGAAGCGCCGCCATATTGCCACCATGAAAAGCGCGCCGAAAAACAACAGCAGCCCGCGCTGGGAGAAGTTACCGCCCACGAAGAGGTGTGGTTACCCAGAGATCCCCTGCAGAGTCCTGACCTCGCTTGTGAAGAGAGCGGAAGCGTCCAGAGACGGCGGAACAGAAAAGAAGCCAGCAGCTTGTTGCTAGAGAAAATGGCGTCTGAGTGCAGAGACCCAGAGCCAGGCTCCGCTGCCTGGTGGTGTCGGGAGCTTGCTGAGTTCTGCGATCAACTGGAAGCCAGGGTCGGAAGGCTGATTAGAGAGGGACGGACGGAGTTTCTGTGGATGACCGCGGCGGTTCAGGCCTATGAGGGGAGAGCCGCGCGCCGAGTTCCAGATCGGGCGGTGACGACTCAGACCCCGATGCTGCCACCGATGGGTGAGTCCAGTGATGCCCCTGCCAGCGCGAGTGCCCCGACCCCTGCTGCCACGTCCGCGGTCCCTGAAGAGGCGTCCGGCGCGGCGAAGCTGAAGCAGGCCGCAACCACGCCAGGTGCGGCCCGCCAAGCCCCGGCCGCCGCAGCGATGCCCTGCTCGGCCCACCAAGACCCGGTCCCTGCAGCGATGCCCTGCCCGGCCCGCAAAGAACCGGCTGCCACCGCGACCCTCATCCGCGCTGCGGGTGTGACGCTGACCCAGGCCGCCGCCATGCTAGGCCCGGCCCGCCGAGACCCCACCGCAGCAGCAACGCTCGTCCGCGCCGCAAGTGAGGTGCTGAACCAGGCCGCAGCCACGTCCGGTGCGGCCCGCCAAGCTCCGATCGCTGCAGCGACGCCCAGCTCGGCCTGCACCGATCCCATCGCGACAGCGACGCCGATCCAGGCCGCCGCCAAACAGGGCGCGGCCCGCCAAGACCAGGCCGCCGCCATGCCAGGCGCGGCCCGCCAAGAGATTGCATCACCATTTTCCCCGGCCTGCAAGGCCAGAGCAGACACCGCTCCCCAGTCCAAGGAAGTCCCTGCTAGGAAGTCCCTGGTAGGTGAGGACCCTGCATACTGGCAGCTGAAGGCTGACCTGGAGGCCAAGTTCCCACAGGAGATGGTGGACCGGTACATGCTACCCCCGCATACCCCCAAGAGGATTCCGGCAACCCCTGCAGCAACCACGCCAAAGAGTCCCCCGCTTGGGCCTGCTGATGAAAGTCCATCCCCAGCACTGCCACCAAAGGAGTGCTCAGAAGAACTAAGGGGGAGGGGAGGCCAGGAAGCTGAGGAGCTGACTCAGGAGCCACCAGCAGTGGATCCATGCCCAGAGCCAGAGATGTTGCCATACTCCCGCTGGGATGAAGAAGACCTGACACCGTCTGCTGAGGAAGATCTGCCCCAAAGCCTCACCTGGGAGCTTGTAAGCTGCACCTCGCAGAATCCAGTCCGCAAGACACGGCGCCGCAGCAGAACCCAGTTTTCCCCTGCACCGCCATCCCCAGAGCAGAGAGAAGTCACGGCCAGAGACCTAGAAGAAAAACGGTTCCTGAGAAGAGCCAAAGCACAGGTCAGAGGACCCCTTTGTAGAGGAATTGTGGAAGACTTTAGCCTGAAGTCAGGATACGGATTCATAGTAGCACCTGGTATCAAAGAAGGCATTTTTGTCAATAGGAGAGATGTGAGAGCTCATTTGCCCAGAGGACACCCTGGCAGAAACTTAAAGATGGGAGACTCCGTACAATTTACCATGCATCAAGGAGAAAGAGGGTGGTATGCGCTCGATGTAGTACCATGTACCAGCAAACCCCACAGCCATCCCATGTTACAAGATAAAGAAACAGATACAGAGAAAGAAACAGATACAGAAGATACAGAGGAAAGAAAAGAAAAGGAACCCATTGATGACCAAGATGAAGAAAAAGATCGAGAAACCAACAGGTGCCGCAGCCCTACAGGCCCAAGCCCTGGTGAAGAGGAATCTGCATAAAGTAAAGTACACCAAGTTAAAGTTTTGACCAGTTTGAAGTTTTGCAACGTTTTAAAGTTTAAGAATGTGCCCACATAAACTCATGTGAGAAATGAACCTTAAGGCTATGAACTGGCTATAGCCACAAACTCTCGCAGTGTAAATAGTTACACCAGAGGGCACCACCGCCACCAGAGTCAGCCTGTTTAGGGGCTTGGCTCGTCTGCAACCAGGGAGCACGTCCGTATATAGGGCCTTGGCTCACCTGCAACCAGAGAGCATGCCTGTTTATGGGGCCTGGCTCTCCACCACAAAGAGGGTACCTGGTCAGCACCAACTGTGGAGGCCGCCTCTACATCCTGCCAGAAGAGGCTGAAGGCGCGGCTCCACCAGGCCAGGTATACCCTGAAACCACCAGCCCATGAAAGCCGCCTCTACATCCTGCCAGAAGTGGCTGAAGGCGCGGCCAACGTGAAAGGGTTTAGGGTGGGTTAATGGACTTGTGGGTGGAGGGTGGTGATGTATGGTACCTGGTGATTTTAAAAATGTTTTACATGTTTTAATGTTTTATGCATTTTAAAATGTTGTCTTGCAGCCCGAGGACGTGCTGGTGATAACTAAGGGGGAATGTGGCGCCCCTGACCTGGTCAGGCACCACTGAGTACTGCACCCATGCTGGGGACAGTACAATACAGGTAATCCAGAAGGCTGACCGAGGTGTGACTACACAGGCGCATAGTGATCAGGTCTCACACATGTACCTTTGAGAGGACCCCTGGGGATCCCAGGAGGGGGAAAAGCCTTCACCTCCACTGGAATAGTGGAGGGGGCCAAAAGCCTCCACCTCCTCTCAAGGGGTGTGGTAAGAGAGCTTGGTTGCTAGGTGGCGTAGGCAGGCACAAGGGGAAAAGAGGAGGAGGAGTAAACAGTCTGCAGCAGAGTGTGGAGGAGTGAGGAGCAGGAAAGTGAAGCTCTGACAGGAGCAGCAGTGAAGGTCCCAGATGTGAGCCGGTTCAGTGCAGAGTCCAGGGAGCTCGAGAGAGGAGCAGATCCCGTGGGCTGCTGTAGTCTGACAGCGTCCGCGCAGTGGCTACCGACGGGGGAGAACGGTCACCTAGGAGGGCTACCCGAAACCCATCTCCAGCTAGAGAGAGAGCACAGAGTGGGAAGTAAGGAGACTGCTAGGGAGAACCAGGCCCAAACGGGCGGCAGATCCCGGAGCGGGGATAGATCCACCTTTCCCTGCTAAACCTGCCGGTGTGGGGCCCTCAAAGCCCACACCACAACACCACAAAAGCCGCAGCCACGTAGCCACAGTTAGGGCCCACAGTTCACAGGAGGCAAGCAGCTGGAGTGATCTGGCCCAGGCAACAAGCAAACGGCAAACGAAGGGGAGAGAGGCTTCAGCAACTTCCCTGGGTGACCCCCATAGGGACTAAAAGTCGGGGTTACCCCAAACCACCAAGGGCTAAGGAAGGCGAGTTGGTAGTCACCATCAGAAGTCAGCCTGAAGGATACCTGGTTCCAGCCTGGTTCATCCCAGCTACGCCCGGGTTACTCACCCTGCTATCTGAAGTGAGTAAAACCCCTGAAAGACATTCTGCGTGTGTGGAGTTATTCTGCGCCTTGTGGTACTACGCACCTACACAGGGCCCTGGGGCTTGCCTCACTCTCAGGAGGCTATCCCAACTGACTGCACACACCATCAGCCCCAGGCGACCCTCAACCTGCAGTGGCGGTCACCACTGACCGCAATTCTGAGAGTGGCGTCACGACAAATAGAAGGTTTCCTACCTGTGACAAGATCCAGCCGAGTGGAGTCCCTGAAGGTAATGCACCGACACAACACCTGTGGGGCTTCACATCTGCAGACCCATTGATTATAATGGGTTTGCGTATGTCAGTGATTCTGTTACGTATAAAAAATAGCACAAACGTACCAGAATCACTGACGTCTGAAACAGGCCTAATAGATATATTTATTATATTTCTGTTGTAAATTACAGGACCTAGATCATTGTAATTTACACCAGAAATGGGCACAAATGATAGCAGAATTTACTCCAGCCCATGAGTAAAGTACATATTCTGGTGCACAAACAGCACAAAAATTGCACCCTACTCATTAAGTGAACTGCGCCTTAGGTTTGTCTAGAAATATGCATTACTGTGGAGGGAGAAATAACACAAGACTTTTCGCCTTGATCTTTAGCAGTTTTTGAACATTAATGAAAACATTGTAATGGGAAAAAAATGCATACTGTTCACAAATAGTAATACATAAATAGCCGCCATAATGTGATAAAGGCTACAAAAATACTGCACCCATCCTGTCTAAATGTGACACTTCCTTGATGTCAGCATAAAGCGAAAAAAGGGGAGGCTTTCACAATTAGGTGTATCATTCTCTAAGCAGCAAGAAACGTTTTTTAAGCTAATATGAGCCTCTATGTCTAAGGACATAAGAAAAAAATATATATATCGTGTATTTTTTCTTCAATACAGAGGTGTCCTACATTGAACTAGCAGAGAAGAACATGGAATCAGTGCGGATGAAGTGTTTATAGAGCAGGTTAAATTACTACTGTAGACTCTGGACAGGAATTAGCTTTGTTCTACAATGTCTACGTTATGTAGAAACATTTGAGCAGATCCTTGTCTGTCTGGTGCTCGTGTTAGAATATTGGAAGAGTGTCTCCTGTATACATCTCAATGATGGATCCCAGACATTAGCGCCTGCTGCAGTCCTGACTGTACATTTACCAGAAGAGATACCAGCAGCACCCGCCTGTCTTACCGGCTCCACCGAGCAAATCACGATCTATCACTTTGTATTGACTATCGGATGGGGCTGGTTCGCAGCCATATTACCAGCTGGAGTGTGCATGACTGAGGATTGTCCTTGTTTGACCGGCTGCTTGATACACAACACCGGTATGGCTGCCAACATAGTACTGGATTTTTGTGAAATTCCCTCTATCAAAGTGACCTTGTTAATGAGAGCAAAAACAATAGTAGCAGCAAAAGACAGATCTAAAAATACATTCCGTACATTAGTGTTCAAGTCAAGTGATGTAATTGAACCGGCCGTCATTAAGCTACAGATCCAGGCGGTGGTAAAGGATTTCTTGTCTGCTGTCCTGAATAGACCCCACAATAGTGACATCTGGTCTATATAAATTTAAAGTGCACCTCAAATTTAGGGTTTGATTGGAGCTAGGCTTAGGCTGTGTGCGCACAGTGCATTTTTATTGAGGGTTGTTTTTTTTTAGTGCAGATTTGTCACAAAACTGCTACTAGCAAATCCTTATCCCCGCAAAGTGAAGGAGAAACCTGAAGTGTAGTGCACATGTTGAGGTTTTCCTTGCAGATTTGGTGCAGAAAAGAATCTCAATTCTTTCTGCATTTTTCATCAGTAAAAGCAATGAAAAACGTATGCAAAAAAAAGCATAAAAATGCTGTAAAAACGAACATTTTTTGCATTGTGTTTTTTCTTCCAAGAGATGCAGAAATGGTGCATCAATTTCTGCAACCAAATACTCAATGTGTGCACACAGCCTTAGGCTACTTTCACACTTGTGTTGAACGGCATCCGTCACAATGCGTTGTGTAACGCATTTGACGGATGCCTTGCAAAAAGTGTGATAATAAAGGCAACGGATTCCAGTGAAATAACGCGTTGCGTTAGGTTTTCTTTAGCCGAGAGAGAGGCCTCATCTTCACCGCACACATCCCGACATTACCGCCTTCATCTTCACCGCACACACCCCGACACTGCCGCCCACATCATCACCACATACATCCCGACACTACAGCCCTCATCATCACCGCACACATCTCGACACTACAGCCCTCATCTTCACCGCACACATCCCGACACTACAGCCCTCATCTTCACCGCACACATCCCGACACTACAGCCCTCATCATCACCGCACACATCTCGACACTACAGCCCTCATCTTCACCGCACACATCCCGACACTACAGCCCTCATCTTCACCGCACACATCCCGACACTACAGCCCTCATCTTCACCGCACACATCCCGACACTACAGCCCTCATCTTCACCGCACACATCCCGACACTACAGCCCTCATCTTCACCGCACACACCCTGACACTACCACCCACATTATCACCGCACACATCCTGACCCTACCGCCCACATTATCACCACACACATCCCAACACTACAGCCCTCATCTTCACCGCACACACCCTGACACTACCACCCACATTATCACCGCACACATCCTGACCCTACCGCCCACATTATCACCACACACATCCCAACACTACAGCCCTAATCTTCACCGCACACACCCCGACACTACCACCCACATCATCACCGCACACATCCCGACACTACAGCCCTCATCTTCACTGCACACACCCCGACACTACTGACTCGCCCACCCCAGGGCTATGGGACACCCGGTGCCGGGCCGGACAAGTCCAGGGGTCGTCGGTGGTGGCGGGGCCCGGCTCCGTGGCCCTGGTGGGTGTCAATTAATATGGCTGGTGACTTGGGGTGAATAAAGTTTATATTTGTCGTGACGCCACCTGTGGTTTGCGGCTATTAAGCCGCCGCTGCTGTATGGGGCCTCCGGGGCTGATGGAATGGCAGCTTGGATGGTCCTGCTCCCCACAGGTGGAGCGGTACCCCGGGGCAACAGTTGGTGCTCGTAAGAGTCTATGCTGTGATGGAAGTCTATGCTGATGAAATAACAGAGGCAACACCAGGGGCTGCAGTTTCAAGATGTTTACTCACGGTTATTTGACACGGCAGCTGTCCACTGGTGTGCTGGAATCCCCTGTCAGGGACCTCCACCGATCCCGGGTAGATCTGGGGGTAAATGCCAGTGCACCCCTCTAAGTGTTCCTTTCTCAGCTGACTTCACTAGCCTTGCCCTTGTTGGATGAACCTGGCTCGGCCTCCACTGCAGCCTCCGGGCTGGGAGCTCGCCTGTCTGTTACTTGCCCCTTTTCTAGAGGTTCTGCTGTGGGCTGGGGTCCGGGGAGCATGCAGCTTCCCTGAACCTCGGTTGTTAACCTTTGGAGTTGACTTCTCCTCCTCCAGTGACTAGGGACCGTCCCCTGGATGCAGCTTGATCCCTCCACCGATGTTCTTGTGGAACAGGCCACCTTCTTTCCCTGCTTGGTGTCACCTGGACCCTCTGAGTCCCAGGGTCTTCACCAGGAAGCGTCACTTTCTTCTCCTTAGCTCCTGACTGACTAGAGCTTTCTCTCTCTGTTGCTTTCTTTCTCTGTTGCAGACACTCTGAACTCACAGAGCTCCTTTTTCTTTCACAGCTACATGCTGTCTCCTCACTCTCTCACTCTCTGAGGTAAACTGAAACTCTGACCTTCCTCTCTGCTCTACACTCGGCTGGCTCTTCCCACCCCCCGGTTGCTAAGCTACCACCCTATGGGAGCAGGGAGGGGTCTTACGACCCCTCCCAGCATGCAGCATGGGAGGGTTGCTGCCACTGTCCCTGGTCCCAGTGTGTGCCTAGCAATGGGTGTAGTGCAGTTTTACCTGTTAACTGGCATGTACCCCTTTCCTTACCCAGGATGGGACATCACACCTCTGACTGGGGTGCAATGTCTCTGTGGCGACGGAAGCCTCAGGGGCGCCACACTACCGCCCACATCTTCACAGCACACATCCCGACACTACAGCCCTCATCTTCACCGCACACATCCCGACACTACAGCCCTCTTCTTCACCGTACAAATCCCGACACTACCGCCCTCATCTTCACCGCACACATCCCGACACTACAGCCCTCATCTTCACCGCACACATCCCGGCACTACCGCCCACATCTGCCAACGCACACATCCCGACACTACAGCCCTCATCTTCACCGCACACATCCCAGCACTACCTCTCACATCTTCACTAGTGATGAGCGAGTACTAAAAAGCTCGGGTGCTCGAGGCTCGGGCCGAGCATCCCAAGATACTCTTGTACTCGGCCCGAGCACCGAGCCCAATGTTATCCTATGGGGGACCCGAGTATTATTCTGAAATGACCACCGGCAGCATGTAGAAACCATAAAACTGTAAATTAAAAAAAAAATGTGCGTGTGTGTGTAAGCGTGCATATATATATACACGCGGAGTGGAGTGCGGGAGGGGCCGTAGCCGAGCGGGGAAGTGTCGGGCTAAAGGCACGGTCATGCTGTGAGGGCCGGCCAATCACTGCAATTCCACAACAGGGCTGTGGCATTGCAGTGGTCTGCCAGCCAATCCCTGCATAAGGGCTGGCTCTAAAAAGAGCGCCAACATGAAGACCACGAGTACAGCACGAGTATTGCGAGATTACTCGGTCCCCGCCGAGTAGCCCGAGTACAGTGATACTCGTGCGAGTACCGAGTAGTAACAAGCATACTCGCTCATCACTAATCTTCACCGTACACATCCCGACACTACCACCCACATCATCACCGCACACATCCCAACACTACCGCCCACATCATCACCGCACACATCCCGACGCTACAGCCCTCATCTTCACTGTGCACATCCTGACACTACCGCCTACATCACCGCATACACGCACGCACTACCGCACTCATCATCACCGCACACACGCACGCACTACTGCAATCATCATCACCGCACACACACCGGCACTACCTCACCCATCATCACCGCACACGCAGGCACTACCTCACTCATTGTTACTGCACACACACCGGCACTACCGCACCCATCATCACTGCACACGCAGGCACTACCGCACTCATCATCACCACAAACACAGGCATTACCTCAGTGACGTTCCTGCTGACAGTGCGATTCACTTCAGTTGCTGCGTGGAGCTCACAGGAGCGGCGGTGTTCTACTGCCGCTCCTGTTAGCTTCATGTAGCAGAGCTGGATGCGTTGCGGAACCTCGTGTGGATTACGCCGGACCTGGAGGGGTATTTGGGGATTTTAATAAAGTGGTGAAAGAGGGTGTTTTTTTGTCTTTTATTCCAAATAAAGGATTTTTTCGGGTGTATGTGTTTATTTACTTTCACTTACAGGTTAATCATGGAATGTGTCTCACAGACGCCTGCCATGATTAACCTAGGACTTGGCAGCTTTGGGCTGCTGCCATTAACTCCTTATTACCTCGATTGCCACCGCACCAGGGCAATTCAGGATGAGCCGGGTAGAGTCCCAGGACGGTTGCATCTAATGGATGCGGCAATTCCAGGCGGTTGCTGCCTGATATTTTTAGGCTGGGGGGCTCCCCATAACGTGGGGCTCCCCATCCTGAGAATACTAGCCTTCAGCCGTGTGGCTTTATCTTGGCTGGTATCAAAATTAGGGGGGCCGCACGCCGTTTTTTTAAATTATTTATTTATTTATTGTACTGCATGATATAGACCCGCCCACCAGCCGCTGTGATTGGTTGCAGTGAGACAGCTGTCACTCAGCGTGGGGGCGGGTCTGACTGCAACCAATCATAGGCGCCGGTGGGAGGGGGAAGAAGTGAATACCAAATGGAATAATGAGCGGCCAGCTTTTTCAAAAGAGGATAGCCACCGGAGCTTTGTGACAACTGTGCAGCATTGCGCGCATGATCGGTGAGTATGAGAGAAGGGGGGAGAGGGGGGAAAGAGACCAGGAGTGATTTTAAATGATTTCGATCATTCTGCTGGACACGCTGAGCATGCGCAATAGAACGTGACGAAATCCGTTAGAGGATTCCGCCGCTTAGCGCGTAGCGGTGGAATTCGCCACCATAGACAATCATTACACATCGTGGCGGATTCCAACGGAATCCGTCAAGGTGTGCTATTTTAATGACACAAAAAACGCTACATGCAACGTTCCTTCCGCCCGACACAGCGTCAAAATAACAACGCTGCGTCGTGCATCGGATGCAACGCAAGACCATCCGTTGCTATCCGTTGCTAATAGAAGTCTATGAGGAATAGAACAGTTTCCTGTAACGGTTACCGTAATTCCTCAAGGCTGCGGATAGCAACGGAAGCCGTCCAACGCAAGTGTGAAAGTAGCCTTACAGGGGTTTTACGGTGTCAGTGAACTATAGTGCAGTTCTGTGTGAAAAAACAAATCCTCCGACATGGAGGACACCATAAGGACTCAAGTGAAGGCTCAGAACAGGTGAGTGTAATTTTATTTATTTTAAACCCCTTAACCTTTTTCCATTTTTTTTTGCTTTGGCATCTGTGGAGACCTCAGAGCATAATAAACTTTTTTTATGGCAATCAGGGCCCTATTGATTTAGACTATTATCTATACAAGATTTAATTTGCTCTTACTCTTCAAGAAACTAATTTAGGTGGAATTATTCATCTTTACTTATCCTTGTTATTAAAAGGGGTTCTTCATGTTTCTGTGACGCCCCTTCGGTAACCAGGTGTCACAAAATAAGGTAACAACAAAGCAACAGCTCGGGTCCTACGTCACTGTGCCAGTCAGTATGTCGCGGGCGGGGAGGAGGGTGTCAGCACACTACGCTCACCCCCTTCTGCTCGGGTCCGGCGGCCGCTGCTCAGTGGTGGCTCGAGCTGTAGGCCGGATCCCGGGGGTTCTCGAGCGGCACTCCTCGCCCGTGAGTGAAAAGGGGTTGGTGTTGTGGGGAAATAAAGTCTATTGTCCGTGACGCCACCCACGGTTGTGGTGATTGAGTGTACACCACCGCTGCTCTATATGGGGGTCCCGGGGATGGTGAGGCGGAGCAGCCAGTTGTTGTGTTGTCCCTCCGTGGGTAGGGGTTGGTGATCCCGGGGCCCAGTGAGGTGCAGGGGCGCAGGGGCAGCGCTGTGCCTTGCGGCACTGAGGTACTCACTCAGCCAGTAAACACGACACAGTTCTTGGTAAACAAACGGCTGGTTGGACGGGTCCCTCGGACGGTTCACGGTGCTGCGGTTCCCTGCAGTTAGCGGTGACGGTCTCTTCCCTGCACCTTTGAAATGTCTGTTTGGTAGCGATGGATTCCCACCGGTTACCCGCTCCCCGACTACAATCTGGGCCGGAGGAGCTCCACACTTTGCCCGCAGGCGCCGGCCCTGGGAAACTGGTGCCTTGGCGGTGGCGGTGTTTCCCCGTTGTGGTTGGACCTTTGCCGTCAATCAGGACTTGCTTGTTGGGAGACAGTCGTCCCCTTCACTAACGGATTTGGCAATTTACGGCGACTCCAAGCCTTGCCGGGATCCGAAAGGCCCCTGCCCTGGTGCTGACTGCCCTTTGTATACTGCTCCAGACCCCCGGGCACACAGCCTCTGTGGTCCTTCCAGCAACCTCCAGACAGTCCCACTGCAGACCTTCACCGCCGTCTGCTGACCTTGCTGACTCCGTCTGGGCACACAGCCACAGACCAACTTCAGGCTGTCACTTCCACTGTTGTTTCACTTCACTCTAGCTCCCTCCTGAGCTACACTCTGTTGTTACTCCTTTCACTTCCTCCTCCTAAACTGAACTGCACTCTAGCCCTGCCTGGGCTAATCTTCTCCTTCCACTTCCTCCTCCAAACTCTATCTGCCTGGTTCTTCCTGCCTCCAGGGCTGTGTACTCCTTGGTGGGCGGACACCAACCGCCTGGCTCCACCCCCTGGTGTGAACACCAGCCCCTGGAGGAAGGCAACAAGGATTTGTAGGTTAGCTGGTGTACCTGCAGGGAATGTGGGGTGTGTGTGGTGTTGTGACCTGTGACCCCTGGCTTGCCCAGGGCGTCACAAGTACACACACTAGCACACCAGGACATTTACACTCACAACAAGGGTGGGAGACCCCCTTAGAGCCAGGTGACAGGGCTGGGCACTGTGAGCTAACAGGCAGCCAACTGGGAAGGGAGGGACCAGACCTGGGGGAGGGGAGAGTGACCTAGGAAGTGTGGCTAATCTGCGGAGGACAGTGAGAGAGAAAGGAGTAGAGAGGAGAAGAGTGAGAAGTGAGCAGTAGCAAAATAACAGGTGTCAATACAGACAATGGAATCTTGAGATACAGTGAAAGTAGCAAAGACCCCGCAAAGACCTGACTACTCAGGATCAGCCACTCAAAGGAGAAAGTAGCTGGAGAGCGAGAGAGCAAGCTCCAAGGACAGAGGGATCCTGTGGGGTGGACTTCCAGGATTCCCAGTACTTTGCATGCACGGGGTGCAGATCCCAGAACAGACAAGGACTTCAAGCCATCTGTTAACTCTGCCAGGCGGGTGGGTTTTCAGGACACATCTGCCACCACTAACGTCCGAGGTATCAGCAGCAAAGGAAGGACTGGGACATATTCCCTTAAATAGTCCAAGCTGCCTGCGGCAGGACCCAGACACCAGGAGGACCTCCAAGTGCTCCATGCCAGGGAGGACCCACACACAAACGAGAGCATCGGTGGGCGAGTGGCACCAGGTCAGCTGGCACAGGGACACAGGACTCGGGCGCACCTGTGATCCAGCACGTCCCCAGGGTGCGAACCCAGCTGTAAGTTAAGTGATCAAACTGCACTCCCCTGTCTGAACTGAGTTATTTCCCTGCACCTTTACGTTAACCCTTACCTACCCCTGAGGAAAAGCCCTACTCGCGGCGGGCTTCACCATCCATGGTGCCCCATCCATCATCCCCAGAGAGGACCGGCAGCGGCGGCCATACCCTACACACTTAGCCACAGTGGGGAGCGGGGCCCAGCAAGTTCTAAACTACCAGGCCACTTCAGTAAATCTCAATTGTGTGCAAGGAGGCAGGTCAGAGATCACCAGGCAGCACTGCAGGGGACGGGACCCAGACTAGCTCCATGAGAGAGACAGCGGCACCTAGAGACTTGATTTACCCGGTTGTCAGCGTCTGCTTATTGGCTAAGTGAGTACATGAGTGATCTTCCCGTCACGGCACCCAGTAGCACCATCCAGAGCCCCGAGGCCTACCCCTACCCGTGGAGGGTAATAATACCTTGCTGCCCCAATCCATCACCCCAGGTACTCCCAACAACGGCAGCGGCGGTACACACAATTACCGCACACCACGGGTGGCGTCACAAACTATCACCCCCCTGTAAATATCCCCTTTCACTTTAGAGTGTGGCCCAAAGCCTCCAGGTCTAGAAAACCTCGAGCCACGAACGGACATTGCCCACGAATCCGAGCGGTTCGATCCGCTGCTGGGTCGGCACATAACCGTCGAGACTCTGATTCCAGTGATGTGTTGCTCACTTGGCTGTGTCCTGTAGTGTCAATACAATCATTGTTTTATCAGCAGTTATAGGTGGCTTTACACACTGCAACATCGCAAACGACATCACTGTAACGTCACCGGTTTTGTGACGTTACAGCGACCTCCCCAGCGACATTGCAGTGTGTGAAACACATCAGCGACCTGGCCCCTGCTGTGAGGTTGCTGATTGCTACAAATCGTTCAGGACCATTCTTTGGTCCTTTGTTTCCCGCTGTGCAGCATGATCGCTGGAAAGTCTCAGTGTGTAAAGGGGCCTTAAATGTGCAGGCAGCAGGAGCCGGCTTCTGCGGACACTGGTAACCACGGTAAACATCGGGTAACCAAGAAGCCCTGTCCTTGGTTACCCGATATTTACCTTCGTTACCAGCCTCCGCCGCTCTCACTGTCAGTGCCGGCTCCTGCTCCTTGCACGTGTAGCAGAGTACACATCGGGTAATTAACCCCATGTGTGCTGTAACTAGGAGAGCAGGGAGCAGCGCTAAGCAGTGTGTGCGGCTCCTGCTCTGTGCACATGTAGCTGCAGCACACATTGGGTAATTAACCCGATATGTACTGTAGCTAGGAGAGCAGGGAGCCAGCGCTAAGCAGTGTGCGCTGCTCCCTGCTCTCTGCACGTGTAGCTGCGTGCGCTGGTAAACAAGGAAAATATCGGGTTGGTTACCCGATATTTACCTTAGTTACCAAGCGCAGCATCGCTTCAGTGCGTCGCTGCTGGCTGGGGGCTGGTCACTGGTTGCTGGTCACAGCTCACCAGCAACCCGTGTAGCGATGCTCCAGCGATCCCTGCCAGGTCAGGTTGCTGGTGGGATCGCTGGAGCGTCTGACTGTGTGACCTCTCACCAGCAACCTCCTAGCAACTTACCAGCGATCCCTATTAGGTTGGGATCGCTGGTGGGATCGCTGAAAGTCTCAGTGTGTAAAGGGGCCTTATCACTAGAAGAATAGGTCTCAGGTGCGTGCTACCAGATCTGTATAACCCAACGCTGATTGGCAGCTTGTTGATGATTCACAATGTACATAGAAGGCTGCCAGTTAAGAATGTGGGCGGCATTATACACAGCCCAGAAGTCTAAGCTCTGCTACATCTACATCAGACAAAGTAGGGATTCCATCACAATTACACCAAGCAGTTGAGTAAGGCAGTTGTCATGGTAGGTACAGAGAAGTACCAAGCGAACAGCAAAAGGGAAGGTAAGGGAAATCCTTTGTCTAGGGAAAGGGAAGATTGTGATCCCTGACCAAACCTACTGCAGGTCCCTGGGCTTCCTCACTACTCTAAGTAGGTTCCGCACCTATGCGCCGAGACGGATACCTAACCCTAGTTATCCCTAGTGTTGGGCCTAAATAGGGAATGGATGGGATAAGCGCTTTGTCAACCCCACTAAACACTTTAGATTTACAAGGAGGACACACAGGTGGACAATGTATGAACTACTTATCTACAGATGACACAGGTAGAAGTTCAGCATATTTCAAAGTAACAATACCACAGAGGAGTGCAAGCCACCTGCTTGCAACCAGGGCTTGAATGAACTGAAAAATAGCACCAGTCCAAGGAAGGAAGGAGTAATTAAGCACCAAGAGAATGCCGAAGATAAGCAGCTGGGTGGAAGGCAGGCTTCTGTTGGGTGCAAAAGGGGAAGAGATGAATCCAGCAGGAAAGCTACGTATCCCAATGAATACTATCAGGAGGAGCAATTCTGTGCAGCCAAACGCTGTGACCTTCTTCTAGGCCAGAAACCACATGACTGTCTGTCACCTGTGACACACTCGTTACAGCAGTGTTCCCCAACTCCAGTCCTCAAGGCCCACCAACACTATCACCTTGGTGGGTAATTAAATTATCACCTGTGCAATACTAATGAAATCCTGAAAACATGCAGTGTTGTTGGGCCTTGAGGACTGGAGTTGGGGAACACTAAAGTAAGGATATGTGCGGACGTTGCGTCGGAGTACCTGCAGTTTATTCTGCACGTTTTCCTTCCCTTGGTTTTTGACCAAATGGCTTTTGACCATTTTTTAGCGCTAAAAACGCATGCGTTTTTACCGTGTTTTTAGTGCGTTTTTAGCGCTTTTTACCTGCGTTTTCAGCTGCGTTTCTGCAGATGCGTTTTTGAGTTCAAGACACTGAGAAATAAAGTTGAATTAGTCAAAAAGAATGAAAAAAGAGAAAAAAAGTATAAAATTAACTTTTAATAAAATTATATGGGAAATTATCAATTTTAATGTAATAATAGTGGTTATGCACATTTTAACAGAAAAATAGCTAAAGTTTATTATTTTTTTACATTTAAATTTTCGGTTATTGTGTGTGTGTAAAGGAACATTAGAACCCATTAATTTTTGCCCAGAAAAGCATGCGTTTTTGGAGCCAAAAACGCAGTTGAAAAGCAGGTAAAAAGCATGAAAAACGCAGGAATTGTGATTTTGGTTGCTTTTTGCCATTTCTCATTGACTCCAATGTTAAGGAAACGCTGCAGAAATGGCAAAAACAACTGACATGCTGCTTCTTTTTCAGCATAGTTTTTGACCACAAATATGCAAATTAAACGCTGCAGAAAAAAAAGCAAAGTGCAAACAGGATTTCTGCTTTTCCCATAGACTTTGCTGGAAATCAAAAACGCATGCGTTTTTGCACAAAAACGCTGCAGAAACGCGGTAAAAAACGCAACGTGCGAACATAGCCTAAGGGACATATTCCTGGAATCAGTCTCTCTGGCACTGTAATATGCTGTTATCAGATTCCATAAACCTCCTGAAAATTTCTTTTAAAAAGGACATGTCACCATTACCAGGTCAAAATTGGCCAGCTTTTGCTTGTATTTTATTACTTCTGCTCCTCTGAGTGTTTATTACTTTTGTTTTCTTTTTTTAAATCCACTGTATGGTTCTTGAGATTTGGGCCTTTTTATTTAGTGCTAGCTTTTTAAGAAACATGCCCATGACGCGCCCACAGGGGCCGTGGGGCAGTCGTTAATGGGCCACGGTTCTTCTGCTTCTGGGACACCGCTGTGGCAGGGCTTGGTTCCGTGACCTCGACGATGTCGTTAAATAAAGATATAGGGGATGATGATTGATTTGTGACGCCACCTGTGGTATGAGGCAAGTTTGGTGCTGCCGCTGCGGGATAGGGACCTCTGGGGCAGATGGTGATGCAGCTGGGATGGTATAGCTCTCCACAGGTAGAGCTGGGCCCCAGGGCAGACTGGGGTGGTTGTAGTAGTCTATGATGGCGGGAGTCGCAGGGCGGGAAGCAAGGGTTGCAGTCTCAAGATCTTTACTCACTGTAGCCGGCTCCAATGTTACAGCCTCGCCAGTCATCGCTTTTGGAGTACCGGGATTCACCGTGATGAGCTCCAGATGATCCTGGGTAGTTCGGAGGTTGAGTCCAGTGCACCTTTCCAAAGTGTACCCTTTCCTGGCCGACTCCTGTGCTTGCTTCTCCATCTTGCTTTGCGCCTTCACTTACTGAACCCTGTATCAGTGCCCGTGAACCCTGTGGGGTGGCATGAAGCTCTATCCCTTTGGTCCTTGAGGGTCACCTTCCAGTGAATTTGTGTGCAATGGTATCTTTGGCGCGTGCAGCCACCTCAGCCGCTGGTTTTGTTAGTGAAGCCCATAGGTTATACATCTTAGCCTAGGGAGCAGTCCCCGTGTTGCAGCCAACTCCTTCCACCCATAGATTATATGTGAAACAAGGCCATGGAAGTTTAGCTCCCGCTGTCTCCTGGACCCCTTCAGTCTGTGCTCGGGCTGTGTGGTACCTGCTCCAGGCTGCGTGTCTTAGCTCCTCTACTGCTCCTCTGTCTCTTCTCCACATTCCACAACTGAATGTTCCCACTTGTACTACTCTGTCCCCACTTGTAAAGCTCCACCCCCCAGCCTGGCTTTGGGTATAATCACGCCCTTACCATGTCTGATGAGGTGTTTCTGAGCCTGGGTGTCGTACTTTGCATGAACCGGTGTTGACCTCCTCCTTACCCGAGATGGGATACCTCTGGCTGAGGTGCAGTACCTCTGTGGTGACTGAAGCCTCAGGGGCGCCACACCCATATTGAGTTTTTATCGCTTTTTTGAAGCTACGTAAAAAACGCAATGTTTTACAGTACACTCAAAGTGGATGGGATTAATAGAAATCTCATATCCACTGGGCATTTTTTTTATTCTATTTATTTATTTATTTTTTTTTTTTAAAACTCTGCATACACCCACCTGTGGTGCATTTTACCAAGAAGTTAAGATGTCAAATTTGCTGAGTCTTCTGTGCAGAATTTCCCCATAGAAAACGCATATGCATTTTTTGGTGCAATAGCATGGCAGAAACGCATCAAAAACACATGTATTCCCACCTACTGATGTCAATACCAGGAAGTTTCAAAAGCAAAACAGCTTTATTTAAAGGATTACACACAAGAGACAAAAAACGCATAGTTAAAAACGAACACAAAAACGCAAGAAAAAAGTGCAAGTAACCTAAAATGCGGAGATGGTGCAGAAATACTGCAGTGTCAAAAACTCAACAGATACTGATAATGGGAACGTAGCCTAAAGGTGTTTACTAGAGGAACATTGCTCAGAGAGAATTTCCAGAGCAGCTTGAAGGGAACCCGTCACGTGGAAAAAATACTATTAACCTGCAGATATGGGGTTAATCTGCAGGTTAATAGGATTCTGAACCTGCTTGGCATCTGCACCTCAAACCCCGCTGCCAGGAGGAAATTAACTTTAATCCTCTCAGCAGTTTTCAGGTTTCAGTCATGGAGGTGGTGTCAGCGTGGGTTCAGTCACTGCTTGGTGTATGTTAGAGTGGTGGCTGTATCTGTGCCACCAGCACTGACTGAAAACCTCCTCTAATGCTGAGCGGCTGTCAGTCAGTGCGATGGGCATGGTTACAGCCGCTACTCTCCATAAACAGAGCAGTGAGTGAACCCGCACTGGTGCCACCTCCATAACTGAAACCCAAATGCTGACAGGAGAAATAAAGTTCTTTTCTTCCCGGCAGCGGAGTTTAATGTTCAGGCACAACGCACATTCCAAACTCTATTAACCTGCGGATTAACCCTATACTTGCAGGTTATTATCGTTTTTCAACGTGACAGGTTCCCTTTTAAGACATGCCCTTGTAGAATTCTGCAAGCAACAACCCCTTATAAAGACCATAAAATTTGTAATGAATCAAAAGGACCCATCTCTGGAACTTTATGGCAGATTTAAAACATAAAAAAATAAAAAACTGGTACTAAGGGGAGCAGCACAAATAGAATAAAGGCCACTTTACATGCAACGACATGGCTAACGAGATGTCGTTGGGGTCACGGAATTCGTGACGCACATCCGGCCTCGTTAGCGACGTCATTGTGTGTGAAACACAGGAACAACCGTTAACGATCAAAAATACTCACCATATCGTTGATCGTTGACACCTTGTTCTAATCTCAAATATCGTTGCTGTTGCAGGATGCAGGTTGTTCGTCGTTCCTGCGGCAGCGCACATCGCTATGTGTGACACCGCAGGAACGAGGAACAACATCGTACCTGCGGCTGCCGCCAATGAGGAAGGAAGGAGGTGGGTGGGACGTTACGGCCGCTCATCTCCGCCCTTCCGCCTCTATTGGGCGGTCACTTAGTGACGCCGCACGAACCTCTCCCTTAGAAAGGAGGCTGTTTGCCGGCCACAGCGACGTCGCTAGGCAGGTATGTGTGACGGGGACTAACAATGTTGTGCGCCACGGGCAGCGATTTGCCCGTGACGCACAACCGACGTGGGCGGGGGCTTTCACCAGCGACATCGCTAGCGATGTCACTGTGTGTAAAGTGGCCTTAAGACTAAGAACTGGCCACTTTTGACAAGTCCTTTTTTACGACACGGTTCAGACTGGCTTTTTTCGGTTTGTGTGCTGTCCATGGACAAAACACACTACACAGGCAGCATGTGGACTAATGTAAGTCAATGGCTATGTGATTGCTGAGTAAGGGTGGAAACACATCTATGCGAGTAAAATCGGTCCGACTGGGCTGAAAAAAACTCGGCTGATTTTAGTTCACGTTAGGTGCGAGTGCAACGCAAGTGCGATGCTATTTCTGAGATTTTACTAGCGTGTGTAATGCGTGTGTAATGCGTGTGTAATGCGTATTTTTTACTATGTCATCTGCCATTCAGCGCTGCTACATGGCCGCTGACAGCAGACACAGACAGCCATGTAGCAGAGCTGAACGGCAGATGACAGCAGACACAGACAGAGCCGCACTGTCAGAATGAACTCGGGTGAACTTAACCCGATTTCATTGTCATGCTGCGGCTCTGTCTGTGCCGCGTCCTGATTAGCGGTCACCAGTGAAGGACTCACCGGTGACCGCTAATCCCCTGAGTGACTGAAGTTAGCAGCCCTCTCTCATACTCACCGATCCCCGGCGCCGCGCTGCACGGCATTCACACTGCTCCGGCGGCTTTTACTATTTTGAAAAAGCCGGCCGCCCATTAAACAATCTCGTATTCCCTGCTTTCCCCGCCCACAGGCGCCTATGATTGGTTGCAGTGAGACACGCCCCCACGCTGAGTGACAGGTGTCACACTGCACCCAATCACAGCAGCCGATGGGCGGGTCTATACTGTGCAGTGAAATAAATAAATAAATAATTAAAAAAAATGGCGTGCGGTCCCCCCCAATTTTAATACCAGCCAGATAAAGCCATACGGCTGAAGGCTGGTATTCTCAGGATGGGGAGCTCCACATTATGGGGAGCCCCCCAGCCTAACAATATCAGTCAACAGCCGCCCAGAATTGCCGCATACATTAGATGCGACAGTTCTGGGACTGTACCCGGCTCTTCCCGATTTGCCCTGGTGTGTTGGCAAATCGGGGTAATAAGGAGTTAATGGCAGCCCATAGCTGCCACTAAATCCTAGATTAATCATGTCAGGCGTCTATGAGACACCCTCCATGATTAATCTGTAAGTTACAGTAAATAAACACACACACACACATGAAAAAATCATTTATTAGAAATAAAAAACACAAACAAATTCCCTCATTACCAATTTAATAAGCCCCAAAAAGCCCTCCATGTCCGGCGTACTCCACGGACCTCCAGCGTCGCTTCCAGCATGAAGGTGACAGGAGCTGCAGAAGACACCACCGCTCCGGTCACCTCCAAGCAGCAACTGAGGTGAGTAGCGCGATCAGCTGAGCTGTCACTGAGGTTACCCGCTGTCACTGGATACAGTGGTGACAGCGATTAACCTCAGTGACACCTCAGCAGATCGCGCTACTCACCTCAGTTGCTGCTTGGAGGTGACCGGAGCGGCGGTGTCTTCTGCAGCTCCTGTCACCTTCATGCTGGAAGCGACGCTGGAGGTCCGTGGAGTACGCCGGATATGGAGGGCATTTTGGGGCTTATTAAATTGGTAATGAGGGAATGTGTTTGTGTTTTTTATTTCTAATAAAGGATTTTTTCATGTGTGTGTGTGTTTATTTACTGTAACTTACAGATTAATCATGGAGGGTGTCTCATAGACGCCTGACATGATTAATCTAGGATTTAGTGGCAGCTATGGGCTGCCATTAACTCCTTATTACTCCGATTTGCCATCGCACCAGGGCAAATCGGGAAGAGCCGGGTACAGTCCCAGAACTGTCGCATCTAATGTATGCGGCAATTCTGGGCGGCTGTTGGCTGATATTGTTAGGCTGGGGGGCTCCCCATAACGTGGAGCTCCCCATCCTGAGAATACCAGCCTTCAGCCGTATGGCTTTATCTGGCTGGTATTAAAATTGGGGGGGACCGCACGCCATTTTTTTTAATTATTTATTTATTTATTTCACTGCACAGTATAGACCCGCCCACCGGCTGCTGTGATTGGGTGCAGTGAGACAGCTGTCACTCAGCGTGGGGGCGTGTCTCACTGCAACCAATCATAGGCGCCTGTGGGCGGGGAAAGCAGGGAATACGAGATTGTTTAATGAGCGGCCGGCTTTTTCAAAAGAGGAAAAGCCGCTGCAGCAGTGTGACAGCCGTGCAGCGCCGCGCCGGAGATCGGGGAACGGTAAGTATGAGAGAGGGGGGGAAACTGACCGACAGACTGTGAGAGAGGGACAGAGATAGTGACGGACCGACAGAGAGAGAATAGAGACCGAGAGGGAGACACCGACTGACAGAGAATAGTGATTGACAGACATTGGGAGACATCGCTCGTTTCCAGTGTTTTAGGAAACATGCGAGAAATGTATTTAGAAAATCGGATGTCACTAAGATGATGTGAGTGCCGTCCCGTGACATCCGATTTTTTACACGCTCCCATAGACTTGCATTGGAGAAACTCGCAGTAGAAACTCGCAAAAAAGCAGCATGCTGCGATTTTTTTCTCAGTCCGATTTGGACTGAGAAAAAAATCGCAGATGAGAGCTGAATCATTCACTAACATGTGTCCGATTCCAATGCGAGATTTTCTCGCATTGCTCTACTGCGAGAAACTCGCAAGTGAGAAGCAGCCCTTACAATGAAGGTATTTGGCTAAAGCCTTCTTCTCTTCAAACAAGTTTACACACTGTGTCATTATTTAGCGGCGACAAAACTTGCACCTAATTTTTGAAAAACACATACAGAGAAAACATTAAAAGACATATTTATGTAATATCTCTAAGAAAATATACTATCTGCTACCATTATAACTCATAAAACTGTGACAGATGGTTTTTATTTCAATAGTAGTCATGTAAATAACACTATTACTCTAAAAAGTGCTGCGCTGTAAGATTATGATGCACAGTGTTATATGAAGGGAAGCGTTCAAATAAAAAGCTGTATTTATAAAAAGCGCTAATCTCGCTACACCCCCATTAATTTGGATGACAGCTAAGCACAGCTAATGTTTAGCTCTATTTCCTAAATAAGGATGTTGCTATGTGTAATTAATACCAGACATAAAACCAGCAAAAAGCAGCAGCTGTATTTTGGCAAGAAAGTCTGAAATAGTCAGAATAGTAAATACATGTAGAACATAAATACAATAAAATGACTCGGTGTGCTCTCTGTTTTACATTCATGATATAAATCGTCACTGGTTTATGATTTCATCCCGTCTCCTCCTATAGGTTTATCCATATATGGTTTCTGAAGAGTCAATGGAGAACACGCATAAAAAGTGTCTTATATTAACAGTTCTCTGTTGTAGCAAAATTGTGTTAATTTTTACAATTTTCTTATGGAGAAGATCGTAAATTTGATGTAGGTATTTTTTTTTTTTTTTAGATCATGTAGGAATGCACGTTTGCCATATATACAGTGCCCAGCATAAATGACTACACCCTCTTTGAAAAGTGCCTAATTGTGCCTAATAATACCCTACTTGAACTTACTATTTGGTGAGTGTAATCTTAAAATTGTTCTCTTTTTCATAAACTATTAACATACACTTAGATTAGCGCCACTATTCTCCACTATTCTCCTCTCTAGGGGAAAAATTCAGTTAAAAGTAATATTTTAATCAACATCTCCCAGAAGACTGTCATAGAACATTTTTTAACCCATACTATGAATGTAAATGTAATAGAACCTTCATTTGGAAAACTGCAGTTTTACTCAAATCAGTTGATGATTAGAGTTGAGCGCGGTTCGCGGTTCGAGGTTCTCCAGTTCGCGGTTCGAGTGATTTTGGGGGCTGTTCTAGATCGAACTAGAACTCGAGCTTTTGCTAAAGCTCGATAGTTCTAGATACGTTCGAGAACGGTTCTAGCAGCAAAAAGCCAAGCTAATTACTAGCTGGCTTTCTGCTGTAATAGTGTAAGTCACTCTGTGACTCACACTATTATGAAATTTCAGCGTATAGTGTGCGGGAACAGCGCATTCATATCACTGCTGCTGGGATAATGGCGATCGCCATTTTTTTTTTTCCTTGTCTTCCTTCCCTAAGCGCGCGCGTGTAGTGGGGCAGGCCAGCATGTCAGCCAATCCCAGACACACACACAGCTAAGTGGACTTTTAGCCAGAGAAGCAACGGTATGTGTGATTGGATGTCCATGTCACATGTCCCTGCATTATAAAAATGGGTATCTGCCCGTCAGGACGCCATTATCTGCCTTCTGCGTCTGGGTGTCAGTCACCGCAGGTGCAGCTCCTGTCTCCGATACTGCTGTGTACGCTCTATACACAGCGCTATACAGAATAGGGATAGAAGTTTCTTTTAGCCCTTGTAAGGGCTAATAACAGCAGGCTCAGAGCCATAGGAGACAGTCAGGTCAGTGGAAATAGATTTTAACAGCTACAGATAAGAGCGTCTGTGTAGCTAAAGTCAGGGACTTCCTCGCTGCATTTCACCATTAGGAGGGATATAAAGTGAGGCTTCCTTTCCTCTACACAGACCCACAACCCTGCCCCTGTACCCTCCAGCCCTTTGCACACTCAAGCTCATTGTTACTAAGCCGTTATACTAGCAAACACTAAGGAAACTTAGTGGCATCCTAAAAGTGGCTGTTGGACTTCCATTAGTGTCCCACTAGTGCAAATCTATTTGCAGCACCACTGCATTGCAGACTCAAACTCATTGTTACTAAGCCATTATACTAGCAAACACTGAGTACACTTAGTGGCATCCTAAAAGTGGCTGTTGTACTCCATTTGTGCCCCACTGATGCCAAGCTATTTGCAGCACCTCTGCATTGATTACTCAAACTCATTTTTACTAAGCCATTATACTAGCAAACACTGAGGAAACTTAGTGGCATCCTAAAAGTGGCTGTTGGACTTCCATTATTGTCCCACTGGTGCAAAGCTATTTGCGGCACCACTGCATTGCAAACTCAAGCTCATTGTTACTAAGCCATTATACTAGCAATCACTGAGGAAACTTAGTGGCATCCTAAAAGTGGCTGTTGTACTCTATTTGTGCCCCACTGGTGCCAAGCTATATGGAGCACCACTGCATTGCATACTCAAACTCATTTTTACTAAACCATTATACTAGCAAACACTGAGGAAACTAAGGCGGGCTTTGCACACTACGACATCGGTGGGGTCAAATTGAAAATGACGTACTTCCCGCATCGCATGCGACGTCGTAGTGTGTAAAGGTTCGATGATACGATTAACGAGCGCAAAAGCGTCGTAATCGTATCATCGGTGCAGCGTCGGCGTAATCCATAATTACGCTGACGCGACGGTCCGATGTTGTTCCTCGCTCCTGCGGCAGCACACATCGCTGTGTGTGAAGTCGCAGGAGCGAGGAACATCTCCTATCGGCGTCACCGCGGCTTCCGTAGGTTATGCGGAAGGAAGGAGGTGGGCGGGATGTTTACATCCTGCTCATATCCGCCCCTCCGATCCTATTGACCGCCTGCCGTGTGACTTCGCAGTGACGCCGCACAACCCGCCACCTTAATAAGGAGGCGGGTCGCCGGCCAGAGCGAAGGTCGCAGGGCAGGTGAGTGCATGTGAAGCCGGCGTAGCGATAATTTTCGCTACGCCAGCTTTCACAAGATATTGTACCTGCGACGGGGGCGGGGACTATCGCGTGCGACATCGCAGCATCGGCTTGCGATGTCGCAACGTGCAAAGCCCGCCTTAGTGGCATCCTAAAAGTGGCTGTTGGACTTCATTATTGTCCCACTGGTGCAAAGCTATTTGCAGCACCACTGCATTGCACACTCAAACTCATTCTTACTAAGCTATTATACTAGCAAACATTGAGGAAACTTAGTGGCATCCTAAAAGTGGCTGTTGGACTTCAATTAGTGTCCCACTAGTGCAAATCTATTTGCAGCACCTCTGCATTGCACACTCAAGCTCATTGTTACTAAGCAATTATACAAGCAAACACTGAGGAAACTTAGTGGCATCCTAAAAGTGGCTGTTGGACTTCCATTAGTGTCCCACTGGTGCAAAGCTATTTGCAGCACCACTGCATTGCAGACTCAAACTCATTGTTACTAAGCCATTATACTAGCAAACACTGAGTAAACTTAGTGGCATCCTAAAAGTGGCTGTTGGACTTCCATTATTGTCCCACTGGTGCCAGCTAAGCTGGAGCTAAACACTATTCGGAGTCAGGGGGTGGGACAACAGGAAGGGGAGGAACTACAGGAGGATTCATATGCGCAAGAGACAACAACATCACCAAGGTCCAGACGTTCATCATCACCAACGCGGCAGACATGGGACCATGGGGGACAGGGATCAACATGGGCGCATGGTAGCAGGCGAAATGTTGAGGAAGGTGCAGGAGAACATGAAGAAATGGAGGACGAACTGTCCATGGACATGGAAGACTCAGCGGATGAGGGAGACCTTGGTCAAATTTCAGTTGAAAGAGGTTGGGGGGAGATGTCAGAGGAAGAAAGAACGGTTAGCACCTCTATGCCACAAACACAGCGTGGACTTGGTCCGCATGGCTGCGCAAGACACATGAGTGCCTTCTTGCTGCACTACCTCCAACATGACCCTCGTATTGTCAAAATCTAGAAGTGATGATGACTACTGACTTGCCACACTATTAGATCCCCGGTACAAGTCCAAATTTTGTGACATAATTCCAGCCATAGAAAGGGACGCATGTATGCAGGAGTATCAGCAAAAGCTGTTACTCGATCTTAGCTCGGCTTCTCCACCAAACCACCGTGGTGCATGGAGTGAATCTCCCAGTTGTAACTTGACAAACATGGGACGGTCTCGTCATCTTCAACAGTCTACCGGTACCAGCAGCACCGTATCTGGTGCTGGTAACAGCAATTTTATTGAATCTTTTCATAATTTTTTTAGACCATCCTTTGCAAGGCCACCAGAGACAACAAGTCTGACACATAGTCAACGGCTGGAGAGGATGATACAGGAGTATCTCCAAATGAACGTCGATGCCATGACTTTGCAAATGGAGCCTTGCTCATTTTGGGCTTCAAATCTAGAAAAATGGCCAGAGCTCTCCACTTAGGCCTTGGAGATTTTGTCGTGTCCAGCTGCCAGCGTTGTCTCTGAACGTGTCTTCAGTGCTGCTGGGTGTGTGCTGACAGATAAGCGCACGCGTCTGTCCAGTGACAATGTGGACAGACTAACGTTCATCAAAATGAACAAGTCATGGATCCACAAGGAATTTACTACCACTGTGTCATCCTGGGGAGAGTAAGTGCTTGTGGATTTGGAATGTTCTTGATGCAAATCTACCTGTGAAGTGTACAACTGGGGCACAAGTGCTGCTACTGAAGGGGTGGGTGTGTGTGTGGCCCAATTTTTGGAAAAAAGAGAGACTGCGCTTGGAGTAACTCTTCTTGCTGTGTTTTTTAAAAGGATCCAAGATGAACAAGTCATGGTTCAGCAAATACTTTGCTACCTACCCCGGTGTCATCCTGGGGACGGTTAAGAATAGCGTATTTTTGAATGTGCTTGATGCAAATCTAGCTGTGAAGTGTACAACTAGGGCACAACTGCTGCCACTGAAGGGGTGTGTGTGTGTGTGGCCCAATTTTTGGAAAAAAGGGAGACTCCGCTTGGAGTAACCCTTGCTTGCTGTGTTTTTAAAAATAATCCAAGATGAACAGAGCTGGGATCAGGAAAGACTTAGCTACCTATCCCGGTGTCATCCTGGGGACGGTTAAGTATGGCGTATTTTTGAATGTGCTTGATGAAAATCTACCTGTGAAGTGTACAACTGGGGCACAAGTGCTGCCACTGAAGGGGTGGGTGTGTGTGGGGCCCAATTTTTGGAAAAAAGGGAGACTCCGCTTGGAGTAACCTTGCGGTGTTTTACATGATTTTAGAAGGGCATGCCATGCCTATATCTGTGTCTCATCCTCTTTTCCTTGTAACGCTGTCTTGTTTTCGCATGAGAATTTGTTCTTGTCACTTTCCTATGTGTTTGTGTTGTGTTGTGAGTTGTTTGTCACCTTTTGGACACCTTTTAAGGGTGTTTTCTAGGTGTTTTTATGTGTTTGTGATTGCCTCCCATTGTTTCCCATGCAGTTCGAGCGGTTCGCCGAACCAAACTCGAACGAGACCTCCGTTCGGCGAACCGAACTCGAGCCGAACCATGGCCGGTTAGCTCATCTCTATTGATGATAAATGAATGAATGAATGAATGAATGAATGAACCCCTCATCAAAACTACTGCAACTAGTATTTTGTATAACCTGCATGATTTTTAAGGACAGAACCAAGTCTTCTGCACAGGGATGAACGCGTTGGCGACATATTGCAACATGTATCTTTATCCATTTTTCAAGAACGATCTTTGGAGTCTAGATGTTGGATGGAGTGTGATGACAACTTTTCACTTAACTAGAGGTGTTTCTGTTGAGTGCAGATCAGAAAACATACTTGGCCAGTGAATCACTTCCACCCTATTCTTCTTCAAAAATGCAACAGATATGTGTTTTGGATCATTGTCATGTTGGAAAAATGCACGTCTACCAAGAGCGCGGAGTGATGATAGTATCTTCTCTTAGAGTATAGAGCAGAACATCTTTGAATCCATGGTACCATTAGTGAAATGTAACTCCCCGACACTAGCAGCTCTCATTCAGCCCCAGATAAGAACACTTCCACCACCATGCTTCACTGTAGGTGGTTCCATGCATTTTCTAAATTAATTTTTCTAAATGCATGGGAGCCTGCAGTAAAACATGGTAGTGGCAGCATCCTTACGTGGGGCTGAATGAAAGCTGCAGGTGTTGGGGTGCATTTCATTGAGTATTTGACTTACAACTATGTTTTTTTACTCTGCTATTAGAATAAACTTTGGTATTGGTGAAACAAGCATCTTTTCCCCATCAACTATCAACATATAAACATCAACTATCAACACAATAAGCTAAGGTGATGCTGTTCAATTGCTCCCTTGTAAACCACAGCTGCAGACCAAAATTTAGTCACAAGTAGAGATGAGCGACCCTGTCAAGGATCGGAGTTGTTCAAGATCACCGAGCCTCCCTGAGATTGCCGATTCGATCGGCAATCCTAGCCGACCCGATCGTCGATTCTAGGCGAACCCTTTAAATTCAATGGGATGTGTTGTAAAATGGTGTAGGGGGGCTGTAGAAAGAAAGAAAATAAAAAGGGTTAAAGGAGTACATACTTACTGAGTTTCCCTGCAGCTGCATCCCTCATCCATATTCACTGCTTTTCCCTTCTATTGGCGTCTTTGATTGGCTGCCGTTGGACCACACCCCACCCACTGAGACAGCATCTGTGATTGGTTGGAATCACAAATGCTGTCTGTGTTCTAATGTGACGCACTGGACTAGCCAGGTTGTCACAAGTAGGCCCTTACACAAACACACCCCCCTTAATAAGGTGACAGCAGCCAAACTACGAAACCCTTGTCACCACCCTCCGGGTTTGATGTTCACACCAGGTGGCGGAGCCAGCTGGTTGGCTCCGCCCACCGAGGAGTTCACAGGCCCTCAGGTGGGAAAAACATTAGTCTAGTCTAGTCTTGACAGTGGAGTGGAGTGAAGTTCAAGGGCAGACCTATGTCCAGGTTTGCCATAGTCTACACCAGGTGTCTGGGTTGGAGCCCAGTCACCTCTGGCAAGGAGGCAGACGGTGGTGGCCGCCTGAAGGAGCTGGGATTACAGCCGGTGGAACCGTAGGGACCGGGGACGGGTGGTGGACCACCGGTACCGAACAGGGGAACCGATTGGAAACCGGAGCACCAGGAGGGGTACTCAGACCCAGTACAAGGCCCAGAAACAACCGGGCTGAGTCAAATCAACTGATTGAGCACTGGACTTTAGGACCTTTCCCACCTAAGATCCGACTGAAGACAACAGCCCAACTATTAGGGTAAAGCCACCGCCCAGGCATAGAGACCTGACGGGCCAGCGTCTGCAAGCAAAAAGGGCTCTCCCGGCACATACCAAGCTGGGGAGTGGACTACCGTTGCTCAGGCAAAGGAGTCAACATTTCTACATAAGTGATGTGCAGGAGAAAGGTGGAAACCACCAACCTGATAAGGGGAAAACCGCAGCCGGCTGCGGGCACCGTTCACCATCTTGTTTGGTTTACCAGAGACTCCAGCGTGTTTGTAATAGTGAGTACAATAGTGCCTCCGGGCCGCGCACCGCGCCGCACCGCACCGACACGCCAGCACGCATCCATTCCCCTGCCTCAGCACCTCCCTCGGGCCCCCGGGACCATCATCCACCTACCCACGGAGGGGTCAACACCAAGCTGCGCAACACCGTCCCCGGGAGCCTAGTCTACGGCAGCGGTGGTGTCCATCCATTCACCAGAACCCGTGGGTGGCGTCAAAAACTCAAATCCCCTACAAACTACCGCGGCTCTGGCCGTGGACCTCCCCGCCGAAGTCCCTACGTGTAGCGCCAACCCCCCCCTTTCAGAGCGACGTGACCCCCGGATCCGTGAGGAGCTCGAGCCACCCACTGACGAGCAGGGATCCAAGCGGCTCGGCAGCCGGCTGAGCCCCGGGGCGGTACACTTATACTGGTGATAAACAAATAAATAGATAAAACAATTAGCGTAGGGTCCCCCCTTTATTGATACCAGAACAGAAAAAGCCACGGCCACATGCTGCAGCCGAAGCTCAGCGCTTATCTTGGTTGCGTATCAAAATAAGAGGAACGGCAGCTTTTTTTTTTTTTTTTTAAATTGACATAAATAAATAATTTAAAAAAACGGCATGCCAATCCACCCAATTTTAATACCCAGCCAAGATAAAGTCCAACAACTGAGGGCTGGCATTCTCAGGCTGGGGAGACCCATCGGGCTAAAAATAGCAACTTGTAGCCACCCAGGATTGTCGCATCCATTTGCTGTGACAATCCCGGCACTTTACACGGCTCATTTCACTTGCCCAGGTTCAGTGGCAATTGGGATAATAAAGGGTTAATGTGAGTTCACAGTTGCCACCAAACCCTGCTGCAGTAGCGATGGGTAGGGGTCTGAGACATCCGCACTACTAATTCTATAAGTAAAAAGAAATAAACACAAACACACAGAAAAATCCTTTATTCTAAAAAAACCTCCCTCTTTCACCAATTTATTAACCCCCAAAATACCCGCGTCCGATATAGTCCAAACTACGAGGTCCCACACCATTCCAGCTCTGCTACATTTAAATACACCTAGCCAGAATCCTACTCCACACTGAGGGGCAATACCCCAAAACAGCTGTCTGTGGATGGATACTGGGCCTTGGTATTTCCCTTGTCATATCTTTAAACTCGTCAAGAGCTGGATATTGACTAAAAGGGCCACTTAATATGGTGGTTATGGTGGTCTCCTAAAAAGAGCCATTCCTTGGCTAGGTCCTTCCCAGAGGGATATCTGGCTATTTTCCGTGTCGAGACTCCTAACAGAGGTTCCATGGACCTTTTTGATTTACATTTAAATTAACAGCGAGCAGCTATACAACATGACCAAACGCTGCAAGCTTCAGGCAGAGACTGAGCCTCAGCAATGAGCGGTGACATCTCTCCGGTTATTTATGGTCACAGCTGGAGGTTCCCATGGTCCTCCACCTGTGACCAAAGGTAACCTGACCATAGGGGACCTCAATGAATTCTCACTGAGTTCACAGACCTGCATCTCCTGGCAGAAAAAAACATGTTTTTTTGCCAAGAGATGTAGATTTGGTACTAAAATTTTTACACGATATTCCTTCATGCAGTTTACACCTCCTGGCACAAAAAAAAAATAGCATCATACCGCATGCGGTAGTGATACATTTTTTTGCCAGGAGGTGTAGATTAGGTGCAGGAATATGATATAAAAATTGTAGCATCGTATATGCATCTCTTGGCAAAAGAACACACAGTTTTCTGCCAGGAATTGCAGGTCTGTGAACTCAGAGAGAGTTCATTGAGGTCACCTGAGGTCAGGTTACCTGTAGTCACAAGTGGAGGGCCATGGGAACCTCCATGTTGTGAATGTCGTCTGTGTGGTGCTGTTCTGAAGCTCCCTCTGGTGACTAGACATGGTAGTGGAGCTGAATCTGAGCCTGTGACTCAGACAGGTGTCAGCATTAATTGGGAATTGGGGAAGTCCTATTGCAGACAAGTCTTGTCTATATAGGAGAGCACTTTTTGCCCTGCGGGCGGCGGATATAATTGTATATTTCTCAGTCTCTGTTCCTGGCCTGGAGATTTGTCCTTCCCTGTATCTCTGAGCAAGACTTCTGCAGATAAGTTTCAGTTTTTGCCTTGCCTCCTGGTTTTCACTTTTGGGTGTTGTTTTTCCTTGTTTTGCTCTGTATCTGTTTTCTTGCAGGTGAAGTTTTGTTTCTATTGTGTTGTGAGCATGGGAGTTCCCCCTGTGCTAGCTCTCCTGCAGGAAAAGGGATTTTATCCCTGTCTAATTTGATTATTTGCTCTTCTGTATTTTGTGTTCTTTTGGTATTTTGTTCTCTCATTATTTACAGGAGTACCTGATCTAGTGGGGGGGGGGGGGGGGGGGTCGTATGACGTCCAGGGCCATTTTTGCTATCAGGAGTTTGGTATTTTTCTACAGGGATTTTGTACTGACCACAATCAGTTCCTTTCCTTTGCTTGTATCTAGTTACTTGGGCCTTGCCTTTACTTAATCTATTTCTCCTATCTGAGTATTGTGTTTTCCTATATCACCAGAATCTTTGTATGTGGGGGGCTACCTACTCCTTTGGGGACTACTCTGAGGCAAGGTAGATTTCCTCATTTCATTCTGTGAGGCATAGCGCGTTTCTCAGGCTGTGACGTGGTGTCTAGGATTTTAGGAACGCTCCACGGCTACTTCTAGTGTGGTCTGATAGTCAGGGGATTGCAGTCAGCCCAGGTTCCAACTACTCCTGTTTTCTTGTTGTTTTTTCACCAATTTGAGTTTTTTGTATGCTTCCACGGTTACCGGATCATAACACTCCAGCTGTGACCGCAAATAGTTGGAATGATGTCACCGGTCATCACTGCAGCTCAGTCTGTTGCCTGAAGTTTCAGAGTGTGGACATGTTTTATTGCCGAAAGCTGTTAGTTCAGATATAGCAGAGCTGGAATCTTCGTGCGACCTCATGTAGATTACATTGGACCTGGGTGATTTGGGGGTTACTAAAGTAATGAAAGAGGGAGTTTTTTGTATTTTATTTCAAATAAAGGATTTTTTTGGTGTTTATGTTTCTTTTCACTTACAGATTAGTAATGATGGATCTCATAGACCAGGGGTGGGCAATTAATTTTCCCATGGGGACGCATGAGAAATTGGGATGGTTTTAGAGGGCCGGACTAATATAATAAACTCAATACCCAATACTGTATATAGTATACTATCTCTTCATAAACAAACAGTAAGTTAAGCAATACAAAGATTCAATGAAAATATGGAGATCAGTGGGAGCATACATACTGGCCCTGGTGGCCAGTGGGGAGCATACATACTGTCCCTGGTGGCCAGTGGGGAGCATACATATTGGCCCTGGTGGCCAGTGGGGAGCATACATACTGGCCCTGGTGGCGAGTGGGGAGCATACATACTGGCCCTGGTGGCCAATGGAGAGCATACATACTGGCCCTGGTGGCGAGTGGGGAGCATACATACTGGCCATGGTTGCCAGTGGAGAGCATACATACTGACCCTGGTGGCCAGTGGGGAGCATACATACTGGCCCTGGTGGCCAGTGGGGAGTGTACATACTGGCCCTGGGGGTGCTGAGGGCACAGGCTGGTATCACTGCAGCAGCAGAGCCTAAGGGCTCCTCTGGCTGCTTTCTCTGAGTCCCCTGTGTGTCTGCTTCTTCTATTGCAGGCACAGGGGGACCTGAGAAGACACAAGTGCTGCTCCTCTGCTCCCCACTCCTGCACTCTCCCTGCCGCTACTGATTCACATTACCTCCGTTTTTGAAGTGGTTACTGTGCAGATGAGACGGTGACATGTGAGGATCCCTGGGTAGAAGGGGCAGGCAAAGAGGGTGTGGCCAGCATCAACAGCAGCAGGAGGGGACAAGGAAGGCATCCGAGGAGTGTGTGTGTCCAGCATTAAGAGGGGGCATGGACGACAGCAAAAGGGGCGTGGCTAGCAGCATAGACGCCATGGAAGGCATCCAGAGACTGGGACCAGCATCCAGAGGGGCATAACTGGCAGCAAGAGGGGGCATGACCGGCAGAGTGGGGGCGTGGCAGCTGCTTATCACTGCACTGCGGGATACATAGCTCCCGACAGTGACAGCGGGGCTGAGGCATAACATCGTAGATCAGGCCATGCCTCCAACTCTGATCTAAGACGGGCAGGCCGGTCACAGACAGTAGTCTGTCATAGACCTTCCCCATTCCCATTAGTAATGTAGAGCTTAGTGGCAGCTGTGACCTGCGATTAACCCTTTATTACCCCAATTATTACTACACCAGGGCAATTGGGAAGGGGCGTGTAAAGTGCTGGGATTGTCGCCTCTAATGGAATTTTTTGTATTTTATTTCAAATAAAAGATTTTGGGTGGATTTTATAGATGCCTCCCATTACTAATATAGGGCTTAGTGTCAGCTGTGAATGGTGATTAACCCCTTATTACCCTGATTGCCACTGCACCAGGACAATCTGGAAGTGTCAGGTAAAATGCTGGGATTGTCGCATTAATGGATGCAACAATCCTGGGTGGCTACAGGTTTCTATTTTTAGGCTCAATAACCATGGGTTTCCCCAGCCTGAGAATACCAACCCCAGCTGTCAGGCTTTATCTTTGCTGGGTATCAAAATTATGGGTGACCAAATGCCTTTTTTACAATTATTTATTTATTTAAATAATTTTTTAAAATATCGCATGCGGTTTCTCTTATATTGATACACAACATAGTGTATTTATCACTCACTCCTGGTTTTGGTTTATAAATATTGAAGTAAAAAATTCACAAAATACTGAACATGTGCAGTGGCCTTAGTGGTATATTCCAGCTGTACTAGGCTATGGGCACATATTGAGTATTTGGTGAGTTTTTTACCTCAGTATTTGTAACCAAATCCAGGAGTGGGACAATCAGAGTAAAAGTATAAGGCCGGCGTCACACTTGCGATTAACTCGCACGAGTGCAATGCGAGAAAATCTCGCATTGCACTCGGACCAATGTTAATCAATGAGGCAGCTCCGATCTGCTATTTTTTCTCAGCTCAAATAGGACTGAGAAAAAAAATCGCAGCATGCTGCGATTTGTAGAGTTTCTCGCGCCAGTCTCTCCAATGCAAGTCTATGGATGCTTAAAAAAAATCGGATGTCACACGGACAGCAGACACACCATCCTAGTGACATGCATTTTTCTAAATACATTTATCGCATCTTGCAGAGAACACTGGAAATGAGTGAGGTCTGTCGATGTCGGTCAATATCTATCTCTGTCAGTCGGTCTCTCCCACCCTCTCTCTCATACTCACCGATCCCTGACCACCAGCGCGGCGCTGCACAGCTGTCACAAAGCTCTCTTTTAAAACAGCTGGACGCTGATTATTCCATCACGTATTCACTGCTTTTCCCGCCCACCGGTGCCTATGATTGGTTGCAGTCAGACACGCCCCCACATTGAGTGACAGCTGTCTCACTGCAACCAATCACAGCTGCCGGTGGGCGGCTCTATATCGTGCAGTAAAATAAATAAATAACAAAACAGTGTCTTAAAGTGAAACAAAGATGGGAGAGAAAATAACTAAACCATTGTATACATAGAATAATGGAAAAATACCATAAAATGTGCAATAATATCTATTGCCAACTCCATGCTCTGTTGTCACAGCACATTTCATCTATGGGCACCCCAGAACTTTAATTTGAAACAATAAAGAGCTCTTTCATGGCCTCCATCTTAGACTACACATAACTACATGGCTACATGAAGAGGTTAAAATAACAAAATGAATGTGTTTACTTCGATAATGTACAAAGGTTCAAGGTAATGTGGGTTCAGTAGAACAGTGATGACCATTGTGCTGTATCCTGCAGAACTGATTTTCAGGAACATACCATTGTGCTTATTTATTTTCCATAGTAAGTAACAGATGCTCGTTCCACAATATGCTCAAAACAACTAGGATGAGATGTAAAGTGCCTGTAATGTCAGACTCGCTCGTATTATATCAGTTACAGTATTTCTAGGGTCACTGACGCCGCATAATGAAGACCTTTCACTGTTCAGTATATGTAGTGAAGGTAATGATTACCTTAACTGAAAAAAAAGAATGTTTATTTCCTCCGTCCCTCTAAAAAGGGAAAATGTTGTCAGAAAATGACATCAGGTTTTTATGTTACTTGTATTTTTTTTTAATGTTGGCAATGTTTTGGGGGGGGGGGGGTTTCATACCACAATTTTTTATAAAATTACCAAATTAGTAATCTTTCAATTTTCACACTGGCCACTGGAGATTTCTTAGACCTCCTGCACATATCCATGTCTCCGGTACATGTGACATCGATTTTCACATGTACCAGAGACACAGACTCACATAGACCCATTAAACTCAATGGGCTTTGTCACACATCCGTGTTTTCATACGGACTGTGTGTCCGTGTGGAATACATGCATGTCTGTGTGCTGCACATGGCAACATGTCCATTTTCTGCCGGAAGCATGGGTGGCACACGGACCACACACTGATATGATCAGTGTGACACGTGCGGAGAAAACACAGGTCACAAAATAATTTTTATACTTACCTGTCTCTGGTGCTTCTGTTACTTACGGGCCTGCTCAGTAAGCTCATGCATATTCACTGCATAGACCACAGACCCGGAAGTAACAGCAGCGCTGGAGACAGGTAAGTATACCAGCTCATGCTGCCTGTGTGCTATCCAGATGTCACATGGATTGCACAGGGACAGCACACGTAACATACACACACATACATTTCTTCATCACGGACGGTGCACAACGTACGTGCTTTGCACAGATGTGTGAAGGAGGAATTAGGTTATGTTCACACAGGGAGTTTTTGGTCAGGTTTTGCTGTGGTTTTAGCATGGCCTATGAGATTTCAAAAATCTCACACACACACATGCACACGCACACACACGCGCATGCACAAGCACACACACGCGCATGCACACGCACACACGCGCATGCACACGCACACACATGCGCATGCACACACACGCGCATGCACACGCACACACACATGCACACACACAATCACACACACACATGCACACACGCACGCGCACGCACGCAAACGCACGCACGTACACACACACACACACCACCTGCAGTTCTTTCCCTGATTGTTTTGTCAACCACATTGGTTTTTGCTCAGGTTTTAAAAGAATGAGCATGTCATTTCTTTGCAAAACCTAAGGCAAAAAAACGTGGCAAAACTGCAGGTTATTTCCTGGAAAAGATGAGCTTTTGCTGCAGAAAAAACCTGACCAAAAATTCCTTATGTGAACATAGCCTAAAGGGGGCTTTACACGGTAGCGATATCGCTAGCAATTTCTAGCGATAGCGAGCGTGTAAGTACCCGCCCCCGTCGCGCATGCGATTGTTTGTGATCGCTGCCGTAGCGAACATTATCGCTACGCAGCGTCACACATACTTACATGGTCGGCGGCGTTGCTGTGACTGCCGAACAATCCCTCCTTCAAGGGGGAGGGACGTTCGGCATCACAGCGACGTGTCACCACAACGTCACTAAGTGGCCGGCCAATGAAAGCGGAGGGGCGGAGCTGAGCGTGATGTAAACATCCCGCCCACCTCTTCCTTCTGCATTGCGGCCGGCGGCAGGTAAGGAGACGGTCCTCGCTCATGCGGTGTCACACATAGCGATGTGTGCTGCCGCAGGAGCGATGAACCACAACGCTAAACAACCCTTACCGATTTTTGAGTTTGGGACGACCTCTCCATGGTGAACGATTTTCACCATTTTTGAGGTCGCCTAAGGTCGCTGGTAAGTATTACACGCTGCGATATTGTTAATGACGCTGGATGTGCGTCACTAACAATGTGACCCCGACGATAAAACATTAACGATATCGTAGCGTGTAAAGCCCCCTTAAGGCTATGTGCGCACAGTGCGTTTTTCGCGGCGTTTTTGTGCGTTTTTCGGGTGCGTTTTTGGCCTCAAAACTGCATGACTTTGCTTCCCCAGCAAAGTCTATGAGTTTTCAATTTTGCTGTCCGCACACAACTGTTTTTTTAAGCTGCGTTTTTGAGCTTAAAAAAAAAATGGACATGTCAATTCTTTCCTGCGTTTTTCTGCGTTTTCCCCACATGCAATGCATTGGAAAACCGCAGAAAAACGCAGAGATCAAAAATGCAGCAAAACGCAGCCATAAACGCGCCAAATCGCGGTAAAAACGCATGCATTTTTGCCGCGTTTTTTGACGTGGGTGCGTTTTTGTGCGTTTTTAGCGGCAAAAAAAACGCACAAAAACGCAGCGTCAAAAAAGCGCAGTGTGTGAACTTAGCCTAAGACCTTGTGCGCACACTAATTTCTTTGCTGCTTTTTTGGTGCAGTTTTGAATACAGTTTGTGGTCCTAAACTGCATGTATGACCTTCCCCATTAAAGTCTATGAGAGATCCAAAAGGCTGTGCGCACGTTGCTTCTTTTATGCCTGCAGTTTTGGTTACAAAAAAAGAAGCAGCATGTCACTTCTTTTCTGAGTTTTTCCCTGCGTTTTGCCATTGACAATGTTAAAAAAAATACAGGTGCAAAAACGCAGGCCAAAATGTGTCAAAAACCCATACGTTTTTTATGCGTTTTTGTGCCAAAGGGTACATTTTTCGCTGGAGAAACAAAACTGCAGTGTGCGCACAGATGCTAAGGCCATGTGCGCACGTTGCGTCTAGTACCTTGCAGAAATGAACGCATCCTCTGGCAGAATATGTCATTGTCAAATTTGGTTTTAACCACATAAATGCAGGAAATACAAATGCATTTTTATAGTGTTTTTGCTGCGTTTTGACCGCGTTTTACATGCATTTTCAGTGCTTAAATTGAGATGCGTTTTCAATACAAATACACAAATAAATAAAGTTTGAACATTCAAACAGTAGGAAAACAATGAAGAAAAAAAAATTACCTTTAAATCATACACTATAATGATAATTTACCGAAAATGATTATTGAGATTTAATAAGTAAGTTCCAAATTAAGTAAAAGTATTGTTCTACTAATTTTTTAAAGTAGGAATGGATGTCAGGTCCTGTTGACCTCACTATAATGCCAAAAACGCATGCTTTGATTTTGTCAAAAAAGCATGTAAAACGCTAGAAATTTCTTTTAGGATGCGTTTTGATAATTCTCATTGACATCAATGTTAGCAAAACGCTGCCAAAATGGTAAAAACAATTGACATGTTGCTTCTTCAAACGCAGAGATTTTGACAAATTTTTGTCACAAAAAACGCAGCGTTTTTGGACGCATAGTGCGCACAGAATATGCCTATTTCCCATAGACTTTGCTTGGCAATCAAAACGCATGCATTTTTGCATTAAAACGCTGCAGTACAAAATGCATCGTGCGCACATGGCCTAATGCGGGCGTCACAAGAGACGAGCTATCGCGCAATGCATCGTCGGGGTCACGGTTTTCGTGAGGCACATCCGGCATCGCTTGCGACGTCGTTTCGTGTGACACCTCCGAGCGACGAAGAATTGCTCACAAATCGTCGTGTACTCGTCGCTTATTTTTAAAATATTGTTTATTTTTTTATGGCGCCGGTTGTTAATCGTACCCGGGGCAGCACACATCGCTCCGTGTGACACCCCGAACGATGAACACAGCTTACCTGCGGCCCGCCGGCAATGCGGAAGGAAGAAGGTGGACGGGATGTTTACGTCCCGCTCATCTACGCCCCTCCGCTTCTATTGGCCGGCCGCTGTGTGACGTCGCTGTGACGCCGAACGTCCCTCCCCTTTCAGGAAGTGGATGTTCGCAAGGTCACTCAGCACGTAAGTACGTGACGGTGGTTTAACGACTTTGTGCGACACGGGCAACTAATTGCCCGTGACGCACAAACGATGGGGGCGGGTACGATCGATCGTGCAATCGCACGATAGATCGTACCGTGTGACGCCGGCATTAGTCTCATACTTCCTGCCTTTTCAGAAAGAGGTTTCAGTAGGCTATTTACTATCAGAGGCAGGATTAGGCCACGTTGGTTTTTGCCTTTTTTTTTTTCTTGGTAGTAATAAAGATGCTTACAAAAAGCAGGTTTTGCTGCTTTTTTGCTGCAAAATATATGTATCATTTGTCTGCAATACATGTTTAATAAAGTTTTATTCACCAAAAATGCATAGTTGCGTTTTTGCACTTCTTCTTTGCTTTCTATAGTGAAAAAATACTGTAGAAACACTGAAACAATTGACATACTGCAATCTTCAAAACTGCAGCAGTATTTAAAAATTTAGTCAGTTCTATGCGGTGTCCGTAGGCCTAAGGACTCATGCGCATGTTGCGTACTTGCATGCATTTACGCTGCGTATTGTACTGCAGCGTAAATGCATGCATCCTGCGTCCCCTGCACAATCTATGAAGATTGTGGATGATATGTGCGCACATTGCTTTTACGAATGCAGTGATTTGGGTGCTAAAATTTTGACCCAAATCCATGCGTTCATAAAAGCAGCATGTCAATTATTTCTGCGTTCTGGATGCAGCTCCCACTCTGTCTATGGTCGGGGCAGCATCCCGAGTGCGTGAAATCGGCTTTTTTAGCAAAAATACAGCATTCATTACACAGTGTTTCTGCAGCGATTTGAAGTGCACATGTGCTGTCAAATCGCTGGAGAATATTCTGCAGTTACGTGCGCATGAGCCCTTAGGCCAAGTTCCCACAATGAGTGGCTCTAAGCGGTGTCCGTTGGCCTAAAGGCCGCTTTACATGCTACGATCTCGCTAGCGTGCGTGCCTGCCCCCATCGGTTGTGCGTCACGGGCAAATCACTGCCCGTGGTGCACAACATTGCTCAGACCTGTCACACTACTTACCTGCCTAGCGACGTCGCTGTGACCGGCGAACAGCCTCCTTTCTAACGGGGCGGTTCGTTCGCGTCACAGCAACGTCACTAAGCGGGTGACCAATAGAAGCGGAGAGGCGGAGATGAGCGTGACGAACATCCTGCCCACCTCCTTCCTTCCTCATTGCATGCGGCCGCAGGTACGATGTGGTTCCTCATTCCTGCGATGTCATACATAGCGATAACGTCCTGCAACAGCAACGATATTTGGGAATAGAGCAGCATGTCAACAAGCAACGATATGGTGAGTATTATCGCTCGTTAACGGTCGCTCCTGTGTGTCACACACAATGACGTCGCTAACGAGGCCAGATGTGTGTCACAAATTCCGTGACCCCAACGACATCTCTTTAGCGATGCCGTTGCGTGTAAAGCGGCTTTAGGCCCTGTGCGCACTGGAAAACGTTTTTTTTTTAAGAAAATTCCACAGGGTCTGAAAGATTACCACACCCGTGGTAAAAAATGCAGCAAACCGCACCCGAAAACCGCATGCGGTTTGCCACGGTTTGCCGCGGTATTGCCGCGGTTTTTTTACCGTGGTTTTGACGTGGGTTGGTACATGTGCTTTAATGCATTCAATGCAATAAAGCACATTGAAGAAAAAAAAAAAGTAATTTCCTTCTATGATAGATAGTAGATAGATAGATAAATAGATAAAGAGACAGAGAGAAGAATAGATAGATAGATAGATAGATAACAGATCAATCAACAATCGACACGCTGCAGTTCTCCCGGCGGTAGTGTGTTCACATTACCGGCCGTGGGAAATGACCTGTGGTTACCTCTCTGCAGGCTCGTTACGAAGCAGCATTCTGTACAGTGTCAGTCGCGGCTGGATGCAAGCGTCGTGGAACATCGCTGTGAATTACGCCGGAGCTCTGTGTTTGGAAGGGGTTAATAAAATGGTGAAAGAGGGGCTTTATTGTGTTTTATTTTAAATAAAGGATTTTTCGGTGTTTGTGTTTATTCACTTTACTTACAGGTTAATCATGAAAGCTGTCTCATAGACGCTGCATGATTAAAGCCTGGACTTAGTGGCGGCGATGCGCTGCCATTAACTCATTATTACCCTGATTGCCACCACATCACGGCAACAGGAAGAGCCGGGACACTCCGGGACTGCCGCATAATGGATGCGACAATCCTGGGGCAGCTGCGGGCTGATATTCTGGGCTGCGGGAGGGCACTAATCCTGGCCCTCGCCCTCCCCAGCCTGAGAAAACCGGGCCGCCGCTATGTGTTTACCTCGGCTGGACGATAAAAATATGGCGGAGCCCACCAGTTTTTTTTTTATTTGTCCGTTTTATTTCTATGTGTAATCTATATGTCTGTGTGTGAGTCTAATGTGTGTGTATTGTATGTCTGTGTCTGTGATGTGTGTGTGTGTTTACTCTCTGTACGGCTTCCTCTTCCTGTCATAATGACATCACTTCCCTGCAAATTGCAGACAATGATGAACATTATGTCGAAACGCGAAATACCGCAGGGAATAACGCAGGAAATTGCAATGAACCGCACAGAATTTGCTGCCTGTGTTATTCCCTGCGGGATTTCACGATTACATTGCAGTCAATGGAGTGAAATGCCGCAGCGACGTGCAGAAAAGAAGTGACATGCAATTGTTTTTGCTGCGGGAATCCCGCAGCAAAACATGCAGCTGTCAAAATCCGCATAGGTTTTGCTGGTGAATCACTGCAGAGATGTTATGAACATAACATGCAGCGAAACATGCAGCAAATCCGCGGCAAAAACAGTAAGTGCACATAGGGCCTGAAGGCTGAGTTCCCACAATGACCTACTCAATGTTGTGTCCATAGGCCTAAGGTTGAATTCCCACAATGAGCGGCTCTATGCTGTGTTTGTAGACCTAAAGCTGAGTTCCCATAATGAGCAACTCTATCCTACGTCCATAACCCTAAGGCCGAGTTCCCACAATGAGCTGCTCTTGCTGTGCCCGTAGGCCTAAGGCCGTGTTCTCACAATGACCTTCTCTATGCTGTGCCAGAGCATCGGAAGCGATATGCTAATGACCCTCTGCTGCCGAGGGTCATGCGACTATGATGCGATCTTGAGATCGCATCACAGGATCGGAGAAGATGTAAGAAGCACTTTCTCTCCATCTCCTCCGTTGTCTGTCTCTGCGTGCAATGCACTGCAGTCGCATAACATGCGAGTGCAGTGCGATTTTACACACACGTGAGGCGAGACTCGGTGCAAATTGCAGCATGCTGTGATTGTACCTGTGGCGCCCTGGACTAGCCAGGTCGTCACAGGGACTACAACACGACACCCCCACCCTGAGATAGGCACATCAGTCAGACACAAATCTTTGTTGCCTCCCTCCAGGGGCTGATATCCACACCAGGTGGGGTGGAGCCAGGCGGTTGGCCCCACCCACTGAGGAGTTCACAGTCCTGGAGGCGGGAAAGGAAGTCAGTTCAGCTCGGGCAGAGCTCGAGTGCAGTTAGGGATGTGGTAGTAGAGGAGCAAACTGACTGTGTCTGGGTACGTGGCCCGGGCAACGAGAGCAAGGTTGGCAGATGGTGGTGGCCGTCTGCAAGAGAGGCAGATCAACGCGGAACCGTAGGACCGGGGACGGGCGGTGGCCCGCCGGTACTAAACCGGGGAGCGAAGTGAAGCCAGCACAAACCGGCAGGGCCTGCAGACCCCGATCAGGCTTGGAGTCGCCGTTAAACAGGTCAAATCCGTTAGTGACCGGAACCCCAGGAGTTTCCTAACATCCAAGACCCGATTGAAGGCAACCGTCCAACCAGCAAACGGGAAATACAGTTACCGCCACAGCTAGAGTTCCCAGGGCCAGAGCCTGCGGGCAAAAGGGCTCTTCCGGCACATATACACGCTGGTGGAGCGGGTTACCGGTGGGAAGCCATCGGGACCGAACATACACAAAAGGTGCAGGGAAAGGCAGCCACCACCACCCGTCCGGGAGAAACCACAGCAGCCGGCTGCGGGACCCGTCCATCTAGCCGTTTGTTTTACCAGAGACTTTGCATCCATTTGTGGCTGAGTGAGTACTACTGTGCCATCCGGCACCGCGCTGCGCAGTCCAAGCGACCCTGCAACTTGCCAACCCTGCTTCCCCGACACCTCACCGGGCCCCGGGACCACCAACCCCCCTACCCACAGAGGGGAGAGAAACATCCCAGCTGCTCACTACCATCGCTCCCGGGATCCCCGTCAATAGCAGCGGTGGTGCCCAACCTCACCACAACCCGTGGGTGGCGTCACGGACCAAATTCCCAAACCGAACTACCCCCCTTTCACTCATGGGCGAGGAGCGCCGGTCGAGTCCCCGGATCTGGCCCACCGCTTGAGCCACCAAGCAGCAGCAGCAGCGCCGGACCCAAGCGTGGTGAGCGCAGCGCCCCGCCGTCCGCGACATACCTAGAGCATGATTCGTGTGGATAAAACACAGATGAAACTGTCTCACTGATTAACACTGGTGCGAGTGCGATCCGATTTTTTTTATGGGATCGCACTCTCACAAGAAAATTGCAGATGGAAAAGCGCCCTACGGCCGAGTTCCCACAATGAGCTGCTCTATGCTCTGTCCATAACCCTAAGGCCTCTTTCACACGTACGTACCTCCGGTACGTGTTTGGCAGTTTTCTCACGTACCGGAGACACGTACACATGTAGACCTATGTATTCCTATGGTTTTGGACACACATAAGGTTTTTCACACGGAACGTGTGTCCGTTCCGTACTTCCGTGTGTCCGTGTGTTTCTCATGCCGACATGTCCGTTTTATCTCCGGTATCACAGGTGTCACACACAATGCAAATGAGTCACACGTAACACACACGGACCACACGGATGTGTTCCGTGTGACACGCACCGGAGAAAAGACGTGTCTGCGAGGAAAAAAAACAACAAAACATTACTCACCTTCTCCAGCCCTCCTGTCTCAGCCGCTGCTGTCACTTGCTGCCGACCGCTGCTCATTATGCTCATTGAATATTCACTTCACTGCGGCCGGAAGCAGCAGCAGCGGGGAGTCGGCAGGACGGAGACCGAAGATCAGCACCACGGACAGCGACGCCAGGGACAGGTGAGTAGAAAGTTCCCGTTCTCCATGTGTTATCACGGATAACACACGGAGAACACACGTAGGCCATACACACAGCACACCAAGGGCAATACACACCTTTGACACGTCCGTGAAACACGTGCGTGATTTTCATGGACGTGTAAAATAGGCCTCAGGCCAAGTTCCAACAATGAGCTGCTCTATGCGGTGTCCATAGGCCTAAGGTTGATTTTCCACAATGAGCAGGTCTATGCTGTGTCTGTAGGCCTAAGGCCGAGTTCCCACAATGAGTGGCTCTATGTTGTGTCCGTAAGCCTAAAAGGGGCTTTACACGCAACAATATCTCTAACGATATGTCGTCGGGGTCACGGAAGTCGTTAGCGACGTCGTTGCGTTTGACACCTATGAGCGAGTGTTAACGATCAAAAATACTCACCTAATCGTTGATCGTTGACACGTCGTTCATTTTCAAAAAATCGTCAAAAAATCGTTGCTGGTGTTGGACTATGTGTGACACCCCGGGAACGACAAACAGCAGCATTCCTGCGTCCCCCGGCAACAAGGTGGGCGTGTCGTTAATGCGGCTGGTTCCCGCCCCTCCGCTTCTATTGGTGGCCCGCTGTGTGAGGTCGCTGTGACACTGCAGAAACCTCCCCCTTAAAAAATAGGTTGTTCGCCACCCACTGCGACGTCGCTAGGAAGGTAAGTACGTGTTAAGGCTGCTTTACACGCAGCAACATCGCTAGCGTGTAAAGCAGCCTTAAGGCTGAGTTCCCATTTAAATTGCCTATCAGTATATCTTTGTAGTGTGGGAGGAAACCGAAAAACCTGGAGAAAATATGGTAAGAATATACAAACTACTTACAACAACATTTTATCAAAGTCACGTAACAGAGAGTATCCAAAACTGTTGTGTTTAAAACAGGACATAATAAAAAAAGCCAAAAATTGAAAATAAATAAAAATAGAAAAGCATGTAAAAAAAATGAAAATACCCAAGTAACTTAATTTAAGTAATTGTTGAAGAATGTATGCGATATCAAAAGTAACAGCAAACACTCATTGTGGGAAAACAACCCACAACACATCTATATTCGTGCACTACATACTGTGCTAATGGTATCAATAAGCCACTGTGCGCCTTTCAAATAACCAGAAATAGTTAAAATGATTCTGAAGAATCCCTCATTATCAAATATGCTACTTGCAAAAAGATAAGAAAATGACTAATTGAATGTGTGTGGTCTTCTGATCCAGATACTTCACCTAAGTGCAGAACAGCTGGGATTTACATCACTTGGCTTCCTACGTGTTTCACAGCAACCAGACCGGTATAGCCGCTTAGTGGAATTATAAAGTGGATATGGTCAAATCTTGTGGGTGCACCTTTCTTTATAAAAAGGAGCACAGGGCAGTGAGGTGCTGCTCATATCAGTAGGGGATAATGTTAATTGAGGAGCATATATTGTTTTAGGCTATGTGTGCGCACTTTGCGTTGAGTTATTTGCAGTTGTAAACGCATCCTTTGGCAGAAATTGTCTTTGACAAACTTGGTTTTGACCACAAAAACGCTATAAATATGCTTGCGTTTTTACTGCATTTTAGCTGCGTTTTACCGCAATTTACCTGCTTTTTCATTGCTTAAAGTCAGATGCGTTTTGAATACAAATATACTACTAAATAAAGTTTAAACAATCAAACACTATGAAAAAAAAGGAAAAAAAGATTATAAATATCATGATAAAAATCATATACAAAATAGCTTATTTTATGATAATGATAACTGTGTTCTAATATTTACGTATAAAATAACGTTAATTTATTGATTTTCAATAATTTGTCGGGCTGTGTGTGTGTGTAAAGGGACATATCATGCCCTTAATATAGTGTCTAAAACGCATGCTTTTAATTTGTCAAAAAAACATGCTTTCTGCATCAAAAAAGCATGTAAAACGCTAGGATTGTGATGCAGAATGCGTTTTGAAACTTCTCATTGACTCTAATGTTAGCAAAACACTGCCAAAATGGCAAAAGCAATTGACATGCTGCTTCTTTAAAAGCAGAGATTTTGACAAATTTTCTGCATCTAAAACGCTGCGTTTTTAACAGCATTGTGCGCACAAGAAAGCCCTATTTCCCATAGACTGCTAGAAAATCAAAACGCAAGCATTTTTGCATTAAAATGCTGCAGTTGAAAAAGCTGCGGAAACGCATGAAAAAAAACAAAGTGCGCACATAGCCTAAAACACAATAAGGCCATGTGTGCACGTTGCATTCTATTCCGCACACGTCCCCTGAAGAAGAGGTGAAACGCGCGTAGGGACAGGTGGGATATCCAGAACCACTGCGGAATAGGTTGGTACTATACTTTGATACTTGTATGAATACGGTGTATTGGTTGGGAGTTGCCCACAGCAAACTATTGCATACATGCTATGAGCTGGGTATATAGGGTTTAACTCTCTATACCATAAACACGTAGCTACACATGGTATATGGCTAGATGTTCAGTGACTTGGGAAACAGCAAAAGGAGATAGTGTATTGGACCATATGGTTGCTGTATGGTGTATGTAATAATTGATCACAGCAATATGCTTAATATATGATCGTTACTTGTTATACACCCCACATGTAACCTTGCCATTTATCTGTACTAAATTATAGTAAAATCTGAACCACGATAAATGTAAACTAGCCCGCATGCAGCTCTGTTTAATCCCATTCATGACTCCTTGTCATATTGTTTTAATGCATAATTAATAAAGAGTTTATTTTATATCAATGAATTGGACTCGTACCACTCCTTTTCTCTGTTATTCATAGCATCTTAGTGGTGTCCTGGCACTTTCTAAAGGTTTGAGAGTGACCTGTATTTAATATTCTATTCCGCAGCGTGTAAGTCCCTGCCTGTGCGTCTCAGAACGCAGCCGAAAAAGCTGCGTTCTGAGACGCATTCGGCAGAACGCAACGTGCGCACGTTCCTGGAGAATTCATGCATTCTGGATGCTTTCTCTGCTATAGACAGAGTGGGAAAAGTATTCAGAACTCACATTTTTCACAGTGCGGCCCCTCTCGGCTCTGCAGCATCCCCATAGACTTCATATTGAATTGATGATGCCCTACAACTTTGTAATTCACTTTTTTTCTCTATCTCGTTCCGTTTTCGAGATAGAAAAGCTAACTCCATTGTTTTCCACCAGATGACGCTATAGGTGGTTTCATTGTGTAGCGCATGGCTACTTTACTATACCTAGACACCACTTCTATGCCTATAGCTGCTGCCGTTCTCAAGTCAATGGTGGTGGACAGGATATGCGTGGACACACTATGAAGAGGCTTATTGATGATAGAACATGACCAACCGTGGATCTTTGATATGACAAAAGTGACAAAAGCCTGTGTCATGTCGAAACTAACAATTCTTTCGAAATTATAAGTCTTTATAGTGATTGGATAATCTCTTACAACAGAAATGTTTTCTAAAGCTTGACTAAGCAGATGTGTAAACTGAATCATCTGTAAACCACCCCATTATGTGGCATCTGTGGCCTCACATTTACATATCTTCATGTGTTAAATATCTTTATACATATAGTTTACTCTGGTCCCAACAAAAACACAACACTCATGTAAGTGGAACTTGACAGATCTGAGGTTATTCTGTTTACGTGGTGAAACTATTAAAACTAAAGCTTAGCTATAAACCCTGATGAGAATCCCTTACTAGATTATCTCTGCCCCTACATCCACGACTGTTTTTTTTTCTATAATGAAGGGATCAAATATAAGGTATTGAAATGTTGCACCTGATTGTGTCAAACAGCAAATAGTTAATAATGATGAGACTGATTGCTTTAAAGTAAAACTTCAGTTTTAACATTGAAGATATTGTCAAAAAAAGGTAAAAACAGCATTTGGCCTTATGCGCATGCTCCATTTTTGGTGCAGTTTTGGGTGCAGTTTGTGGTTCTAAACTGCATGTATGACCTTCCCCAGCAAAGTCTATGAGAAATCCGAAAGGCTGTGCGCACGTTGCTTCTTTTTTGCCTGCAGTTTTGGTTGCAGAAAAAACAAGCAGCATGTCACTTCTTTCTGCGTTTTTCCCTGCGCACCAAAATGTGGCAGAAATACACTATAAATGCAGAAAAAACGCATGCGGTTTTTGATGCGCTTTTACTGCCAGAGGGAGCATTTTTCGCTGGAGAAACAAAACTGCAGTGTGCTCACATACCCTTAGTATTACTGTACCGCCCCGTGCTCGGCAGCCGAGCCACTCTGATCCGGACCTTCAGTGGGTTGCTCGAGGATCTCCGGACCTGGGGGTCTCGCGGTCACTTCAACTAAAAGGGGGGTTGTGGTTTGGGGACGTAGATGTACGGCCGGAGCCGCGTTAAGTTTGTGACGCCACCCATGGGATGTGGTGAAGGTGGACACCACAGCTGCAGTTACCGGGCACCCGGGGGAGATGTTGCGCAGCAAGTTGTTAACCCCTCCGTGGGCAGGGATTAGTGGCCCCGGGACCCGTTGGGGGTGTTTGGCGGTGCAGGGAGATGGGCAACCGGAGGGTGCTGATGTACTCACTATTAGTAAAAACACGAGTCTCTGGTAAACCAAGGTAATGGTGGTCGGTGCCCGCAGCCGGCTGCGGTCTGATCCCCCACCCGGCTAGTGGTCTCTGTCTTTCTCCCACACCTGTGTTGGATGGTGGACTGCCTGTGCTTGCAACTTCAGGAGTCCGCTCCCAGCTTGTTGTTGCCTAAGGAGCCCTTTGCCCGCAGACGCTGGCCCGTGGGATCTCTGAGCCGTGGCCGTTTATCCCCCTCGTTGGGCTGTTGCCTTCAGTCGGGACTTTGGGTGGGACAGGACCTCTAGTCCTGCCGCAATCAGTTAATTAGCTAGCCCCCAGTAGCTTCTGGACCTAGCTTCAGGGTCTGAGTACCCCCTTTGTGCTCCGGTTTCTGAGTCGGTTCCCCGGGTCGGTACTGGCAGGCTACAACCCTGTCCCGGTCCACCTCGGTTCCACTGAGCCGTCTTCCCGGTTCCTGCAGACGGAGACCGCCGTCTGCCTTCTAGCGAAAGGTACCAGGACTCCTACCCCGGCACCCGCACACAGAGCGCATTAAGGAAGACCTCCAACCCACCTGACAAGGAGAGATTCCCCACTGCTACCAGGCAGGCTGGGGAGAGGTTAGACAGGAGAACAGGAAGAGAGACCTCAGAACTCTAGTAGCAGTGAAAGAGAACAGTCGCTGTTAGAGAGCTGTCTCCAAGCTTTCCAGGACCATGCGCTGAATCAGGACACCGGGGTCCTTGACTGTCGGGTGCTAATGGCCCAGCAGTAAACCCGGAGGGCAGGAAATTCCACATCTCCTGGCCCATCAGAGACTCCCAAGGTGAAGTAGCACAATAGAGCCCGGGGACGCAGAAATACAAGCGGGCCCTACATCCGGCTCGCGCTGCCTGCTACAAGGGGAAAGGCATACTGCAGCTAAGAAGAGGGGGACGCTGTGCTTCTTCAGGCCACAGTGACCCGCACACAGAGCGCATTAAGGAAGGCATCCAACCCACCTGACAAGGAGAGATTCCCCACTGCTACCAGGCTCACTGGACCACTGTAACTGCAGGACCATAACAACTGACCAGTAAAAGAGACTACCGGCCTGTGTTGTCCAGTTACTGTCGGCGTCCTCAGTCCTGCACCCCAACATACACTACCATAGACTGCCACCTCCATCATCCTCCCTGGGGCCTAGCTTCACCTGCGGGAAGCTGAACTATCCTAGCTGCGACACCATCCGCCCCAGAGGACAGCGACCACAGCGGCTGTTAATTCCTGGCTGCATACCGCAGGTGACGTCACGAGACAACCACTACTCACAACATCCCCATCCCATCCTTCAATCTCCTTTTGGTGTTCACCTCAGGGCCACGAAGCCGGGCAGGGCCACCCGTGACATCCCAGACCCGACAACACTGTGGGTGCAACACCTACATGAAAACGGACGTACAAATACTATAAGTAACACACTTATTAAAGAGTAACTAAAGTTTCATTTTTTATTTCATTATTATATCCAGTATAGAAAATTATTAATGTTTGTAAATCACATAATAAGGCAATGTCGCTTCTTTCCTATTGAAAAATAGTAGTCTCATATAGTGGCATATAAACATTGAGCATTATAGTTACCTATGAACCACTGAGTATTGCTTTCTGATGAATATTACAACAACCATTCCCATTTTGCCATGTGTGGTCTGCTGGCCCTCTGTGATTTGTCTTCAGGGACTCCCTGTAAAAACCTGATAATTATGATTTGATGATTTAATGAATTTGTATGTCACTTCTTGCTATAATACTATTTAATAAATGTTTTATATTTTTGTAAGGAGTTTGTATTTGACTTGTTTTTGATGTTTTTGGTCATTATATGACCAGGACTGTTTCCCTTCAGTTCTCTTACTATAAATACTTCATTTTAGAATGTAGTCTATTTACATATCTTTGATATGGTTCCATTTTCTGTCCTAATTTGCGTAACTCAGATTTTTAATGATGTTCAGATCAGAAGACTGTGAGAGCCATTGTAAAACCTTCAGCTTGCGCCTTTTGAGGTAGTCTATTGTGGATTTTGACATGTGTTTAGGCTCAAGGCATTAGCTGAAACGTGTCAGTTTTTACAGGTGCCTTTGCCTTTTTGCCATAACCTTGATGTTTCTGTCTGATTGTGTTATGCCTTTGCCATCAGCATCGCTCTCATGGCCAGATTTCTCTCTTCTCCAGCAATTGGACATTCAGCCTAGACCGGGGCTCATCCATGCTGATTAACCCCTTCATCGCCGGGCGATTTTCCGTTTTTCCGTTTTTGTTTTTTTTTTGCTCCCCTTCTTCCGAGAGTCGTAACTTTTTTATTTTTCTGTCATTTTGCCATATAAAAGGGCTTATTTTTTGCAGGATGAGTTATACTTTTAAATGTTGTACTTTTAAATTAAACCATAAGTTGTACCATATAGTGTACTGGAAAAAAGCAAAAAAATTCCAAGTGCGGAGAAATTGCAAAAAAAAGTGCAATCACACAATTGTTTTTGGGATATTCTTATTCACCATGTTCACTTTATGGTAAAACTGATGTGTCAGTGTGATGCCTCAGGTTGGTATGGGGTCATAGACTCCAAACATGTACAGGTTTACTTTTTTCTAAGGGGTTAAAAAATTCACAAGTCTGTCCAAAAAAAGTGGCGCACTTTTTCCGCCATTTTCCAAAATCCATTTTATTCTCATTATTCGTGATCTGGGGCTCAATAATGGCTTATTTCTTGCTCCTCAAGTTGACATTTTTAATGGTATCATTGCGCAGATGCTACGTTTTGGTCGCCTGTTATTGCATTGTGCGCAAAAATTGCGGCAACCAAAAAATGTACGCCGTTTACCGATTACATTGAGTGACAAGTTTCTACATCTACTTGAAACGGTTTCAGACCCTACTTGAGCACCACCCCATAAGTGCCGTGTGTATCAACTCACTGGGAGAAACACATGTCAGTTGTTAAAATCAGCCGACATGTGCGGGGATCGCTGCCGGCTGCCAGCGGTAGCCGGCAGGGATTACAGTGTCACTATCCATGATGTACCCAGTATGCCATGTGTTGTGAAGAGGTTAAGGAGCTGATCCATAAGGGTAAATGGTGAGCTGACATTTTCTCTATTTTCACCTTTTGAAGTAGTTTATTGTAAATTTTGACGTGTGTTTAGGATCATTATCCATTAGTAGAAGGCATCCACTTTTCAACTTCAGCTTTTTCACAGATGGTGTTTTGTTTGCATCAAGAATTTTTTGAAATTTCAATTAATCCATTCTTTCATCTACAGGTAAAATCTTCCTTGTGCCATTGGCTGCAACACAACCCCAAAGCATGATTAATCCACGCCCATGCTTAATAGTTAGTGAGATGTTCTTTCCTTGAAATTCTATACTCATTTTGCCCCACACATACCAATAATCATTTATTTATATATGGCCAAAGAGTTCTATTTTAATGTCATCAGTCCAAAGGACTTATTTCCAAAGTGCATCAGGCTTGTTTAAATGTTATTTTTTTATACTTCTGATGCTGAATTTTATGGTGAGGATGCAGGAGAGGTTCTCTTCTGATGACTCTTCCATGAAGGCCATATTTGTGCAGGTGTCTCTGAACAGTAGAACAATGTATCACAACTCCAGCGTCTGCTAAATCTTCCTGAAGGTCTTTTTCAGTCAAGCGGGGTTTCTGATTTGCCTCTCAAAAAAATCCTACAAGCAGCTCTCACAGAAATTTTGCTTGGTCTTCCAGACCTTATCTTAACCTCCACGGTTCCTGTTTAACTGATATTTCTTAGTAACATTTCAAACTGAGGAAAATGCATCTTGAAAACACTATCTTCTTATAGCCTACTTCTCCTTTGTGGACCTCCACCATTTTCATTTTCAGAGTGCTATGCAGCTGCTTGGAAGAACCCATGGCTGCTGTTTTATTTATGACAAAGTTAGACGAGGTTGGGTTTTTAGAAAGCTGTTTAATTTTCATCACCTGGCCTTTTCTAACAATGATAGTGAATAAGCAATAACCCTAACAGGTTAATTAAGGTCTGAAACCTTTGTCAAAGTTATTATCTCAGCACACAAATCTGCAAGGGTGTCCAAACGTTTGCACCTGCCCATTTTTCTTTTCTAATTTTTAAAATGTAAAAGATGAAAATACATATATTTTTGTTGCCTAAAAGTCAAAGGAAATATGTCATCTTTAACTTTATGCCTTTCACGGTTCACAAAAGAGTGTTCCTTTGCTCCTGAAGAAGCAAGAAGTAAATATGTGAAACGTTCGTCTGGGATCTTTTCTTTCTTTACCCTGGGGTATCTACACCCACAGAATTGACCATTGTTTTTGCAGTTGGTTGCAAAGGTATGTACTGTAATTTTTATATTACTTATGGGTTAATCGGCACTGAACATTGTGTTTATTCATTTGTACCCATTAGTTGAATTTATTGGCCCCTACTTGGTCATACTGTGGGGGATTTCTTTGATCCATAAAATCAATCAGCTACTTTTTGGCCCTTATGTGCAGTGGCACTTTAGGGGCTCTACAGCAATACTGTATTAACAACACTGCACTGTCAGTCATAGATCGTGGCAGTTGTATGTATATCCCTTGTGTTATCCCCAGGGTTTTGTCTGTTTACTGTTTTTACCTCCAGTTTTAAATTGCCATCTATATTTGTTCCACTGTGTATTTTTTGTAATATTAAAATTTGTCATTTTTTGTTTGCATGCTACTCCTCTTTGCCTCCTATTTTCATTGTTAATATGGAGTGGTTGCGGTATCGGTTGTACACTTAAGGCCCCGTTAAACGCAACGACATCGCTAATGAGATATCGTTGGGGTCACGGAATTCGTGATGCACGTTCGGCCTCGTTAGAAACGTTGTTGCATGTGACACGTACGAGCGACCGCTAACGATGCAAAATGCTTACTAAATCGTTGATTGTTGACACATCGTCCATTTCCAAAATATCGTTGCTGCTTTAGGACGCAGGTTGTTCGTTGTTCCTGGGGCAGCACACATCGCTACGTGTAAAACCCCAGGAACGACGAGCAAAACCATACCTGCTTCCTCCGGCAGCGAGGTGGGCGTGACTTTCATGCGGCTGCTCTCCACCCCTCCGCTTCTATTGGACGGCTGCCGTGTGATGTCGCTGTGACGCTGCATGAACCGCCCCCTTAGAAAGGAGGCTGTTCGCCGGCCACAGCGACGTCGCTAGGAAGGTAAGTATGTGTCACAGGTACTAGTGACATTGTGCGCCATGGGCAGCGATTTGCCCGTGACACAAAAGTGACGGGGGCGAGTGCTTTCATGAGCGACATCTCTAGCAATGTCGCTGCGTGTAAAGCCCCCTTTAGTGTGTCAATCGGTATCCTTTCTTATGATTCTGATGGATATAATAATTGATAGTACAAATACTGTACAGTACAGATACTGTCATAAATTATATCTGCCCCAGTCTCCAATATAGTTTGAAATTTCCCCTTCTCAGACACTCTGATCAATCTTATAAGCGATTAAATTAATTTATTGATACTTTTTTAAGTGTGGTAAGAAATTGGATTAGTTGTAAGAAACTAATTTAGAAATTAGAAGCATACACAAATTCCATGTACATTTCGTCCTTGGTCAGATTCAAAGCAAGGACCCTGAAACATTTTAGATGTTTGTCTTAATAACCTTCAGATTTTCATGCGTGAATGAGCTGGGTATGAATTAACACAGGACATAAGCTATAGTTAGAAAATAACTTCATATCAATCATCACCAGCTATTCTGAGTCTTGACAGTTTCAAGGTAGCAAGAGTTTGTTTTCTATACTTCTTTTAAAAAATTATATTAATAGCAATTTATATAGCAACAATATCATATTCAGCAACACATACAAGCAGGGAAACAATAAAATGCAGCATCTACATACAGTTAGGTCCAGAAATATTTGGACAGTGACACAAGTTTTGTTATTTTAGCTGTTTACAAAAACATGTTCAGAAATACAATTATATATATAATATGGGCTGAAAGTGCACACTCCCAGCTGCAATATGAGACTTTTCACATCCAAATCGGAGAAAGGGTTTAGGAATCATAGCTCTGTAATGCATAGCCTCCTCTTTTTCAAGGGACCAAAAGTAATTGGACAAGGGACTCTAAGGGCTGCAATTAACTCTGAAGGCGTCTCCCTTGTTAACCTGTAATCAATGAAGTAGTTAAAAGGTCTGGGGTTGATTACAGGTGTGTGGTTTTGCATTTGGAAGCTGTTGCTGTGACCAGACAACATGCGGTCTAAGGAACTCTCAATTGAGGTGAAGCAGAACATCCTGAGGCTGAAAAAAAAGAAAAAATCCATCAGAGAGATAGCAGACATGCTTGGAGTAGCAAAATCAACAGTCGGGTACATTCTGAGAAAAAAGGAATTGACTGGTGAGCTTGGGAACTCAAAAAGGCCTGGGCGTCCACGGATGACAACAGTGGTGGATGATCGCCGCATACTTTCTTTGGTGAAGAAGAACCTGTTCACAACATCAACTGAAGTCCAGAACACTCTCAGTGAAGTAGGTGTATCTGTCTCTAAGTCAACAGTAAAGAGAAGACTCCATGAAAGTAAATACAAAGGGTTCACATCTAGATGCAAACCATTCATCAATTCCAAAAATAGACAGGCCAGCGTTAAATTTGCTGCAAAACACCTCATGAAGCCAGCTCAGTTCTGGAAAAGTATTCTATGGACAGATGAGACCAAGATCAACCTGTACCAGAATGATGGGAAGAAAAAAGTTTGGAGAAGAAAGGGAACGGCACATGATCTAAGGCACACCACATCCTCTGTAAAACATGGTGGAGGCAACGTGATGGTATGGGCATGCATGGCTTTCAATGGCACTGGGTCACTTGTGTTTATTGATGACATAACAGCAAACAAGAGTAGCCGGATGAATTTTGAAGTGTACCGGGATATACTTTCAGCCCAGATTCAGCCAAATGCCGCAAAGTTGATCGGACGGCGCTTCATAGTACAGATGGACAATGACCCCAAACATACAGCCAAAGCTACCCAGGAGTTCATGAGTGCAAAAAAGTGGAACATTCTGCAATGGCCAAGTCAATCACCAGATCTTAACCCAATTGAGCATGCATTTCACTTGCTCAAATCCAGACTTAAGACGGAAAGACCCACAAACAAGCAAGACCTGAAGGCTGTGGCTGTAAAGGCCTGGCAAAGCATTAAGAAGGAGGAAACCCAGCGTTTGGTGATGTCCATGGGTTCCAGACTTAAGGCAGTGATTGCCTCCAAAGGATTCGCAACAAAATATTGAAAATAAAAATATTTTGTTTGGGTTTGGTTTATTTGTCCAATTACTTTTGACCTCCTAAAATGTGGAGTGCTTGTAAAGAAATGTGTACAATTCCTACAATTTCTATCAGATATTTTTGTTCAAACCTTCAAATTAAACGTTACAATCTGCACTTGAATTCTGTTGTAGAGGTTTCATTTCAAATCCAATGTGGTGGCAATGAGGTTAAGGGTGAGGAGCAAGAATTCCTTAGGCTACATGCTGCAGTCTCGTTTGCTGATGGTGGTCCAAATCTAGAGTAATGTTTGAAAACAATAAGTAAAAGTTTTATAGTCTTTACAGGCAATGGACCTAACTGCAAGGTAATATCGATGTTTTAAAGCTGTAAATGTCCTTATTAATTATATAGTCCAAGTCAAAGCATTTCAAGATACCATTGATTCAAATCAGGCAGCTTTAGCTGGGGGTAAGGCTTTGTTATGAAGTTAAATTGTTGCATTAGTTTATTGCTGGATCAAAGGACACAAACTCTCCTATCTTAAACGAGCTTCCCTGAAAAAATGAGTTTTTAAGCTCACCATACATATGAGAATCATCTCTCAACTCCCAGATCCAGAAGGGCAGTCAGCTCGGCCATTTCATCTTATCTCTGCTGAAAAAAAGGATCAACTTTTGAAATTCCAATAACCCAATTTTTGTCACCCCCAGCATCATCTCACATTGAGAGTTAGAAGGTCCCCATACACGTCAGATGGTCAGCCGATCTTGTCTATGGGTTCTGTTGACTTTCATCTAATATGTGTGGGGATCGTCACATCCACAATAGGGAACGTAAAGGTGGCTTTACACGCTACGATATTGCTAGCAATTTCTAGCGATATCGAGCGTGTAAGTACCCGGCTCCGTCGCCCATGTGATATCGTGTGAACGCTGCCACTGCAAACATTATCGCTACGGCAGCGTCACACGCACTTACCTGGTCGTCGTCGTCGCTGTGACTGCCGAACAATCCCTCCCTCAAGGGGGAGGGACGTTCGGCGTCACCGCGACATTACTAAGCGGCCGGCCAATCAAAGCGGAGGGGCGGAGATGAGCGGGACGTAACATCCCGCCCACTTTCTTCCTTCCGCATTGCGGCCGTTGGCAGGTAAGGAGATGTTCCTCGATCCTGCGGTGTCACACATAGCGATGTGTGCTGCCGCATGAGCGATGAATAACATGGATAAACAACCCTTACCGATTTTTGAGTTTGGGACGACCTCTCCATGGTGAACGATTTTCACCATTTTTGAGGTCGCTTAAGGTCGCTGGTAAGTGTCACACGCTGCGATATCGTTAATGACGCCGGATGTGCATCACTAACAGTGTGACCCCGATGATAAAACATTAACGATATCGTAGCGTGTAAAGCCCCCTTAAGTCTCCAACAAAGCTAAGAGTCCACCAAACTCAAAGAGGATGTCTGGTTAAAAACCGTTATATCACCTTCACCTATTCATAGAGAACGAAGGGAGCAGTTGGCAACCATGCACACTGTCACTTTATTCTAATGGGAATAAAAGTTTGTCATTCTGATGATTTTGCAGATCCCAGTGGCCAAACACTCACTGATCTGTGGATAAGTGACTGATAACGTCTTTTCACTGAACAATCAGTAAATGTATCGAGCTCATTCCTAAATTCTTATTATAGCCAACTATCCATAGGTCACTCTTATGTTAATTCCAGGCATGAAAACATAAATATTAGCTGACACTGCTTGTGGGTAACACTGTCATGAGTGTATCCTGCTCTGGGGAAACCTCTTCTGAGTCTGGAATCAGAAGATCACAGCACCTTATTGCTCATAGATCCACTACTTGTATTTGAGTGAAATTTAATTTTTTTAGTGCTGTAAGGGTTAAGGACTATTTCCTATCTGGCTGTCCTTTGTAGCCTTAATCCCAAATACAGCTCTTTTGTGACCACTCGCCTTCACTATAAAAAGTCATGTGACTTACCATCTGATGCCAGTTATAGAATCTCTTTGCGATGCTGACCACTTTGGAAGGAGCCAGCCCATGGAAAAAGCTGAGGAGTCGTGACTATGTCAGCTGTTGTGTTTTGCTGCATTGATGAATTTTGGAGTGTTTTTCTTTTGTGTCTTTTCCCCACTATCTCCCTTACTTAGTGTTGTATTATTCTAGTGGTGAGACTGGTGCTCTCAATGGCCTTCTCACTAGCCAGGGTAAGTCTAGCCTAGGCACGTGACGGCGATGGGGGAGGGACTAGTATAGGAATGATAGGGAGATTACGGTACAGATTCCCCTTTTGGCATTGCCAGGACCTTCCTTCCATACCATTTCCATTGTCACCTTTGTGTTGCAATGCACACTGAGCATCTGTATGCTTTGGCGTGACAGTTCCCCTGCAAGGCCATCCTTATGTTGAGTGGCCCTCTGCTCACCCGCATAGATGCCCATGTATTGCGGGGTCCGCTGCTTACCTGTGTTGCTGCATATGTGTAAGGGTGGACCCCGGTTCACCTTTACAGCTGTCCACATGTGAAACAGCCCCCGACTCCCGCTAAGGTCCCTGTGCCCCAGGTCCTAAGCATGTTGCGTGGGGTTTCCTGGTCTACAGCCTAGGGTGCGAGCGCACTCTCTGTCTCTTTAATGGGAAGTACTTGCATCTTGCAAAGGTATCCCCAGCCTATCACTGGGAGGCACCAGATATTTAAGGCTTCCTCCTCTGTTGGCAGGGGCCTGAGCAACTCATTAGGTTTCTAACCTAGTCAGTGCAAAAGGCAGCAAAACAACCCCAAAACATATTTGAGCCTCCACCCTATTTGACTATAGATATTGTGTTTTTTTTTTCTTTTTGATTCTCATTCTGATTTTGGTAAACAATGGAATGATTTAATTTGCCAAAAAGCTCTGTCTTGGCCTCACCTGTCCACAAGACGCATTCCCAGAAGGATTTTGGCTTACTCACATACATTTTGGCATATTGCAGTCTACACCGTGTGCAGAATTATTAGGTCAATGAGTATTTTGATCACATACTTTTTATACATGTTGTCCTACTCCAAGCTGTATAGGCTTGAGAGCCAACTACCAATTAAGTAAATCAGGTGATGTCCGTCTCTGTAATGAGGAGGGGTGTGGTGTAATGACGTCAACACCCTATATAAGGTGTTCTTAATTATTAGGCAACTTCTTTTCCTTTGGCAAAATGCGTCAGAAGTCGGGCTATGAAAAGTCCAAAATTGTGAGATGTCTTGCAGAGGGATGCAAAACAAGAATGCCGTGGAGACACCATCACATGTTTCTCAACGCTGGCAGGAAACTAGCCAGGTCTTTCACCGGGAAGGAACAACCACGGGAAGGGCAGTCTCCAGTCAAGGAAACCGCCTATATCAAAACATGGTATCCATCCACAGACAGCTGTTTCAGGGCATTTACCCCTCATCAGTGTGGAGTAGGGAACTGGCTAGTGGGAGCAATGCCTAGTAGAAGACTACATAGGTAAGGATGGTTGACCTCGGGAAGATCAACATCCAACACCGCGGAGACACCATCACGTTTTTCTCAACGCAGTGAAACTAGAACAAGGCCCCCTGGGAAAATATGCAAAACAAGAATGCCGCGGAGACACCATCACATGTTTCTCAATGCTGGCAGGAAACTAGCCAGGTCTTTCACCGGGAAGGAACAACCACAGGAGGGGCAGTCTCCAGTCAATGAAACCGCCTATACCAAAATATGGTATCAATCCACAGACAGCTGTTTCAGGGTATTTGCCCCTCATCAATGTGGAGTAGGAAACTGGCTAGTGGGAGCAATGCCTAGTAGAAGACTACATAGGTAAGGATGGTTGACCTCGGGGAGAACAACATCCAACACCGCGGAGACAACATCACGTGTTTCTCAACGCAGTGACACTAGCGTTGAGAAACATGTGATGGTGTCTCCACGGCATTCTTGTTTTGCAAATTTTCCCAGGGTGCCTTGTTCTAGTGTCACTGCGTTGAGAAATATGTGATGGTGTCTCCGCGGTGTTGGATGTTGATCTCCCCGAGGTCAACCATCCTTATCTATGTAGTCTTTTACTAGGCATTGCTCCCACTAGCTGGTTTCCTACTACACTGATGAGGGGCAAATACCACGAAACAGCTGTCTGTGGATGGATACCATGATTTGGTATAGGCGGTTTCCTTGACTGGAGACTGCCCTTCCCGTAGTTGTTCCTTCCCAATGTGTCACGCTCCCCGGGTCCCCTGTCCAGCTCCCCGGCTCCCCTGCCACGCTCCCTGGCTTCCCTGGCGCGCTCCCCGGGTCCCCTGTCCAGCTCCCCGGCTCCCCTGCCACGCTCCCCGGCTTCCCTGGCGCGCTCCCCGGCTCCTCTGTCCGGCGTCCACCGCTCCACAGCCTCCAGGCCTCCTCACCTAGGATCCCCAGGCGTCCCAGTCCCCGCTCCCAGCGTCCGCTGTCAGCTTCGCTCCGGCCCGGCTCCCCTGCCTCCTGTTCGCCGCTCCCTGCCCTGGCTTCTGGCACCCGGGCCTCGCGCATGCGCATTAGGGCGCGCGCGCGGTCATTGACCCTTTCTTAAAGGGCCAGCGTCCACAGACAGGATATTGAACACACAGGTACAGGGTATAAAGGGGTTTAATGTCCAAGTGGGCGGGGCCTGTTCTTCGTGTTTCCTAAGCTAGGAGTCAGGTCTCCTTGTCCCTGTGATATACTCATCTCTCTCTCTTCTAGAGCCGCTCCTGCCTCGCCATCCGGTTCTGACGATTCCTGAACCCCGCACGCTGACTACCTGCCATCCCGTCAGTCCGTACCATCTTTGATTCCTGTGGTGACCCGTCCTCTCGCTCCATCAGTTCCGGACTCTGCCTGACAACATCTTGGCCTCCGAACCTGAGCTCCGTCACCCGGACTACCATCTGTGACTCCGTGGTCCCAGGGACTTCTACATTCTACTATTTTGCACGGACTATCCTGCTACCTGTAGTGCTCCGGCTACCGGACCCCTTGCCTTCAGTGAGGAGTTCGGCCCAGTGGATCCACCTCCTGGGTCTGCCCGTCCACCTGGCCCTAACAGTAAGAACAGGCCATGGATCCCGCCGAAGCACTAGCGGCCTTGCAGGAGGAACTCACACGCCAGCGTGAGATCCAGACCCGTATGCTGAACTTTATGTCTTCTGTGGACGTCCGCCTGAACACGCTACAAGCGTCGGTTACATCTTCGGCATCTCGAGCTTCCACTGGACGATCCACGGCCCCGGCTCCCGTGGCAGCCTCCTCGGATGCTTCCAGGCTTCGTCTGGCCTCACCACCCCGGTACGCCGGAGATCCCAAGACCTGCAGGGGATTCATAAACCAATGCTCCCTCCATTTCACGCAACTGCCGCATTTGTTTGCCTCCGACCAAGCCAAGGTCGCGTTCATGATGTCCCATCTAGAGGGTGAGGCACTGGCGTGGATGAACCCCTTGTGGGAGAAGGAGGACCCTGTGACCACTAACATCCAGGAGTTCCTGCAGGCATTTCGTGGCACCTTTGATGAGCCCGGACGCGCCTCCGCGTCTGCCTCATCTCTCCTCCGGTTACGTCAGGGGACTCTGACGGTGGGTCAATATGCCATCCGTTTTCGCACCTTGGCTTCGGAACTCGGGTGGAACAATGAGGCTCTAACCGCCGCCTTCTGGGAAGGTCTCTCGGGTCGAATTAAAGACGAGCTGGCTGGTCGTGAGGTGCCGTCTACCCTGGATGCCCTGATTGCGCAAGCAACTCGAGTGGACATCCGCTTTCAGGAACGATCCAAAGAGGTGTCCCGTGAGAGACGTCCGATACGGCATTCCTCTCCTCCGCAGAAGCCCGCCGTACTTCAGTCAACGGCATCTGGTGTCTCCGTCCACGAGCCCATGCAGATCGACCGTGTGCGGCAGTCTCAACAACGCCGAGCAGAACGGCTCGCCAAGGGCCTCTGCTTCTACTGCGGAGAGGGCACACACCTTCTACGCTCCTGTCCAGAGAGGCCGGGAAACTCCAAAGCCTAGGGTTGGTAGGAGAGGCCACCCTAGGTGCTGGGACTCTCTCAGACCCGGTTACGTGGACTGTTCAAGTGACAACGGGAGAGACGCGGTTCACGGCCGAGGCGTACCTCGATTCCGGGGCAGCAGGCAATTTCATCCAGCAGGCCACGGTGGACAAGTACCAGGTGCCTGTTACTCCACTCGACAAACCCCTCGTGATTGCCTCTGTGGATGGGAGACCCCTCTCTGACACCATCTCGTGGATCACCAAGCCGGTGGAACTGCGTATCGGTGCCCTGCACACCGAGAACATCGCTCTCTACGTCCTCCCATACATGTCACATCAAATCCTGCTGGGACTCCCCTGGTTACGGACACACGAACCGTTAGTCAGCTGGGGCACTGGTGAAATCACCCGATGGGGCTCCTCTTGCCACGAGAACTGTCTGAAGACCATACAACCCATCCGACGACCTCCGGTTCCAGAGTCCCTACCAGGACTGCCCTCGGCCTATTGGTCCTTCGCGGACGTCTTTGACAAAAAGGAATCTGAGGTACTTCCGCCACATCGTCCTTACGATTGTGCCATCGACCTGCTCCCGGGAACTACACCACCTCGAGGACGGATATATCCGCTGTCTCCTGCCGAAACAAGGGCCATGTCTACCTACATCACAGAGAACCTGGCAAGGGGATTCATTCGGAGATCCTCCTTTCCTGCTGGAGCAGGCTTCTTCTTCGTTAAGAAGAAAGAAGGCGACCTACGCCCATGCATAGACTACCGGGGATTGAACCAAATCACCGTGAAAAATAAGTACCCCCTGCCGCTCATCCCCGAATTGTTTGATCGCTTAGAGGAGCTCGTGTGTTTACCAAGTTGGATCTTCGGGGTGCCTACAACCTGGTTCGCATCCGCTCAGGGGACGAATGGAAGACCGCGTTCAATACTCGCGATGGGCACTATGAATACTGTGTGATGCCCTTCGGCCTGTGTAACGCACCAGCAGTCTTTCAGGAATTGGTGAACGACGTGTTCCGAGACCTTCTCTACGTCTGTGTGGTGGTGTATCTTGATGACATCCTGGTCTTTTCTCCGGACCTCCAGACCCACAGAGAGAACGTGCAGCTGGTACTACAAAGACTGAGGGAGAATCGTCTGTACGCCAAGTACGAGAAGTGTGTCTTCGAGCAGTCTTCTCTTCCCTTCCTGGGTTACGTAATCTCCGATACCGGCCTGCAGATGGATCCGGAGAAGGTCTCTGCCATTCTCAACTGGCCCCCTCCTTCTGGACTGAAGGCAATCCAACGCTTTCTGGGATTCGCAAACTATTACCGTCAGTTCATCCCTCACTTCTCTGCTCTGACTGCACCTCTCTCCGCCTTGACCAAGAAGGGGGCTAATCCAAAGGACTGGTCACCTGCGGCCGACGCCGCGTTTGGCTCCCTGAAGCGGGCATTTGCTTCCTCCCCTGTGCTCCACCGTCCGGAGTTAAACCGACAGTTCACCTTGGAGGTGGATGCCTCCTCCTCGGGAGCCGGAGCAGTGCTCATGCAGAAGTCCTCCTCCGGGAAGATGGTTACTTGCGGTTTCTTCTCCAAGTGCTTCTCTGCGCCTGAACGCAACTACACCATCGGTGACCGGGAGCTATTGGCAGTCAAACTGGCTCTGGAGGAATGGCGCTACCTTCTGGAAGGAACAGTGTACCCCGTGATCATTTACACGGACCACAAGAACCTGGAATACCTGCGGTCTGCTCAGCGACTGAACCCACGGCAAGCCAGGTGGTCCTTGTTCTTTGCCAGGTTCGATTTCCAGCTCCATTTCCGACCCGCGGACAAGAATGTACGCGCAGATGCCTTGTCCAGGTCATTCATGCCCATGGAGCAGGAGGAGGAGACATCCCAGCCCATCATCTGCCCTAGTAAAATCATTCCGGTGGCCCCTGTCTCCCTGGCCCAGATACCGCCCGGGAAGACCTATGTCTCTGAGACTGACAGGCAAAATGTGTTGCACTGGGGCCATGCCTCGAAAACAGCCGGCCATGCTGGTCAGAAGAGAACGTGGAGTACAATTGTACGTCACTACTGGTGGCCATCCCTTCGCACGGACGTCGCTTCTTTTGTCTCAGCCTGCTCCTCTTGCGCCAGGAACAAGACGCCCAAACATCTGCCATATGGCCGTCTTCTGCCTCTGCCTATACCCTCTGTTCCGTGGCAACACATTGCAATGGACTTTATTACGGACTTGCCCTTGTCCTCCGGACACACAGTCATATGGGTCGTGGTGGATCGGTTCTCCAAAATGGCTCATTTCGTCCCTATGGCTGGACTGCCCTCAGCCCAGGAACTCGCTGACGCTTACATACAGCACATCTTCCGGTTGCATGGCTTTCCATCACACATTGTGTCCGACAGAGGAACTCAGTTTACCTCCCGCTTCTGGAGGGCTCTCTGCAAACATCTGGGAGTGACTCTGGACTTTTCTTCAGCCTACCATCCTCAGTCGAATGGCCAAGAGGAACGAGTCAATCAGATCTTGACCTCTTTCTTACGTCACTACGTCAACGCCCATCACGACGACTGGTCCACGCTTCTTCCTTGGGCTGAATTCTCCCATAACCACCACGTCAGTGAGTCCTCCTCCAGCTCCCCCTTCCATGTCGTTTACGGACTTCAGCCTTCCGTCCCATTACCTGTATCCTCTTCCTCGGATGTCCCTGCTGCTGATGCTGTAGCACGTGACTTTGCAACAATTTGGAACTCTGTCAAGATGTCCCTTGGACGTGCTTCCCTTCGGATGAAGAGACACGCAGACAAGAGGCGTCTGGATCCCCCGTGTTTCTCTCCAGGAGATCTGGTCTGGCTTGCCTCCAAGTATGTCCGATTGAAGATACCATCTTACAAGCTGGGTCCTCGCTACATCGGGCCATTTAAAGTCCTCAGCAAAATAAATGAGGTCTCCTACAAGCTGCAGCTCCCGGCCACGATGAGGATACCCAACTCCTTCCACGTCTCCCTGCTCAAGCCGGTTGTCCTTGGTCCCTTCTCTGCTGCTGCCAGTTCGGCTCCTCCTCCTATTGCCGATGACGACATCTATGCGGTAAGGGATATCGTGGCCATGAAAACCGTACGGGGCCGGCAGTTCTTCTTGGTGGACTGGGCAGGGTATGGTCCTGAGGATAGGTCCTGGGAACCCCGGGAGAATGTGGGTACTCCTCTGATACGTGCCTTCCTATCCCGGTTGCGGGGAGGGGGGCGTGGGGGGGGTACTGTCACGCTCCCCGGGTCCCCTGTCCAGCTCCCCGGCTCCCCTGCCACGCTCCCCGGCTTCCCTGGCGCACTCCCCGGGTCCCCTGTCCAGCTCCCCGGCTCCCCTGCCACGCTCCCCGGCTTCCCTGGCGCGCTCCCGGCTCCTCTGTCCGGCGTCCACCGCTCCACAGCCTCCAGGCCTCCTCACCTAGGATCCCCAGGCGTCCCGGTCCCCGCTCCCAGCGTCCGCTGTCAGCTTCGCTCCGGCCCGGCTCCCCTGCCTCCTGTTCGCCACTCCCTGCCCTGGCTTCTGGCACCCGGGCCTCGCGCATGCGCATTAGGGCGCGCGCGCGGTCATTGACCCTTTCTTAAAGGGCCAGCGTCCACAGACAGGATATTGAACACACAGGTACAGGGTATAAAGGGGTTTAATGTCCAAGTGGGCGGGGCCTGTTCTTCGTGTTTCCTAAGCTGGGAGTCAGGTCTCCTTGTCCCTGTGATATACTCACCTCTCTCTCTTCTAGAGCCGCTCCTGCCTCGCCATCCGGTCCTGCCGATTGCCGAACCCCGCACGCTGACTACCTGCCATCCCGTCAGTCCGTACCATCTTTGATTCCTGTGGTGACCCGTCCTCTCGCTCCATCAGTTCCGGACTCTGCCTGACAACATCTTGGCCTCCGAACCTGAGCTCCGTCACCCGGACTACCATCTGTGACTCCGTGGTCCCAGGGACTTCTACATTCTACTATTTTGCACGGACTATCCTGCTACCTGTAGTGCTCCGGCTACCGGACCCCTTGCTTTCAGTGAGGAGTTCGGCCCAGTGGATCCACCTCCTGGGTCTGCCCGTCCACCTGGCCCTAACACAATGAAAGACCTGGCTAGTTTCCTGCCAGCGTTGAGAAACATGTGATGGTGTCTCCGCGGCATTCTTGTTTTGCATATTTTCCCAGGGGGCCTTGTTCTAGTGTCACTGCGTTGAGAAACATGTGATGGTGTCTCCGCGATGTTGTATGTTGATCTCCCCGAGGTCAACCATCCTTACCTATGTTGCAGAGGGATGCAGCAGTCTTGAAATTGTCAAACGTTTGACACGTGATCACCAAACAATCAAGCGTTTCATGGCAAATAGCCAACAGGGTCGCAAGAAGTATGTTGGGCAAAATAGGCGCAAAATAACTGTCCATGAATTGAGGAAAATCAAGCGTGAAGCTGCCAAGATGCCATTTGCCACCAGTTTGGCCATATTTCAGAGCTCCAACGTTACTGGGGTATCAAAAAGCACAAGGTGTGCCATACTCAGGGACATGGCCAAGGTAAGGAAGGCTGAGAAATGACCACCTTTAAACAAGAAAGATAAGATAAAATGTCAAGATTGGGCCAAGAAATATCTTAAAACTGATTTTTCAAAAGTTTTATGGACTGATGAAATGAGAGTGACTCTTGATGGGCCAGATGGATGGGCCAGAGGCTGGATCAGTAAAGGGCAGAGAGCTCCACTCCGACTCAGACACCAACAAGGTGGAGGTGGGGTACTGGTATGGGCTGGTATCATCAAAGATGAACTTGTGGGACCTTTTCGAGTTGAGGATGGAGTGAAGCTCAACTCCCAGACCTACTGCCAGTTTCTGGAAGACAACTTCTTCAAGCAGTGGTACAGGAAGAAGTCGGTATCGTTCAAGAAAAACATGATTTTCATGCAGGACAATGCTCCATCATATGCATTCAACTACTCCACAGTGTGGCTGGCCAATAAAGGACTAAAAGATGAAAAAGTAATAACATGGCCCCCTTGTTCACCCGATCTGAACCCCATAGAGAACCCTCATAAAATGTGAGATCTACAGGGAGGGAAAACAGTACACCTCTCGGAACAGTGTCTGGGAGGCTGTGGTGCCTGCTGCACACAATGTTGATCGTAAACAGATCAAGCAACTGACAGAATCTATGGATGGTAGGCTGCTGAGTGTCATCATAAAGAAAGGTGGCTATATTGGTCACTAATTTTTGGGGGTTTTGTCTTTGTATGTCAGAAATGTTTATTTCTAAATTTTGTGCAGTTATAGTGGTGTACTTGGTGAAAATAAACAAGTGAGATGGAAATATATTTGGTTTTTATTAAGTTGCCTAATAATTATGCACAGTAATAGTTACCTGCACAAAGAGATATCCCCCTAAGATAGCCGAATCTAAAAAAAAACACTCCAACTTCCACAAATATTAAGCTTTGATATTTATGAGTCTTTTGGATTGATTGAGAACATAATTGTTAATCAATAATAAAAAAAATCCTCTAAAATACAACTTGCCTAATAATTCTGGATATGGTGTAGTTTTTATGTCTTTGTGTCAGCAGTGGGTCCACTTGGATCTCCTGCCATAGTGTCTCATTTGATTCAAATGTCAATGGATAGTAGACATTGATGCACCCTAAAGTTGCAGTACAGCTTAAAGGCCCCGTCACACTAAGCAACATCGCTGCTGATGGACAACTTTTGTGACGTAACAGCGATGTTGCTAGTGATGTCGCTGTGTGTGACATCCAGCAACAATCTGGCCCCTGCTGTGAGGTCGCTGGTTGTTGCTGAATGGCCTGGACCATTTTTTAGTTGTTGCTGTCCCTCTGTGCAGCACTGATCGCTGTGTGTGACAGCGATACAGCAACAACTAAATGTGCAGGCAGCAGGAGCCGGCTTCTGCGGACACTGGTAACCACGGTAAACATCGGGTAACCAAGAAGCCCTGTCCTTGATTACCCGATATTTACCTTCGTTACCAGCCTCCGACGCTCTCGCTGTCAGTTCCGGCTCCTGCTCCTTGCACGTGTAGCAGAGTACACATCGGGCAATTAACTAGCTGTAGCTAGGAGAGCAGGGAGCCAGTGCTAAGCAGTGTGCGCGGCTCCCTGCTCTCTGCACGTGTAGCTACAGCACACATTGGGTAATTAACCCAATGTGTGCTGTAACTAGGAGAGCAGGGAGCCAGCGCTAAGCGGTGTGCGCTGCTCCCTGCTCTCTACACGTGTAGCTGCGTGCGCTGGTAACCAAGGTAAATATCGGGTTGGTTACCCGATATTTACCTTAGTTACCAAGCGCAGCATTGCTTCAGTGCGTTGCTGCTGGCTCGGGGCTGGTCACTGGTTGCTGGTGACAGCTCACCAGCAACCCGTGTAGCGATGCTCCAGCGATCCCTGCCAGGTCAGGTTGCTGGTGGGATCGCTGGAGTATCTGACTGTGTGACCTCTCACCAGCAACCTCCTAGCAACTTACCAGCGATCCCTATCAGGTAGTATCGTTGATGGGATCGCTGGTAAGTTGTTTAGTGTGACAGTACCTTAAATCTCTTTGAAACTTAATAGGAGTTGCTTAACCACCATCTGGACTATACTCCATTGTTCCCTTTTATCATTTATTGTGCCGTCCAGGGAGATTAGCTATAGTGCAATGGAAGGTAAAATTCTTGATTATGTTGCGCACCGTGGACAAAGAAACATCAATATCTCTGGAGATAGTCTTGTAGCCTTGAGATTTTTAATATTTTTCAATAATTTTGGTTCTCAAGTTCTCAGACAGTTCTTTTCTCCTCTTTCTGCAAAGATTGAGTCAACTTCTCCCTTTTTATCTGGTTCCAGGTAGGATCTTCATATTGCCAAACCTCTTACATGCCACATAGTAATTTGACTGAGCATCACATGCTTGAAACAAAGTTGTTTGTTTAAAATTTTGGAAAGGTGCCAATTTTGTTCAGTTTCTTTTTGGATTTTTGTGTGAAATTTGCTTTTTTCCTTTGATTTTTTGTGTTTTTCCAATACACGCAAATGTAATAAACATGTGTAATTGTAATAAAATAATTTTCTGGAAGAAATGCTTCATTTTCTGGAACAATTTCAAGGGGGGCAACTCTTTCGGCCATGACTGTATAGAGAAAACACATACAGGTGCATCTCAATAAATTAGATTATCATCAAAAAGTTAATTTATTTCAGTAATTCAATACAAAAAGGGAAAAACATATATTATATACCCTGTGTGCAGAATTATTAGGCAAGTTGTATTTTAGAGGATTTCTTTTATTATTGATCAATAACTATGTTCTCTATCAACCCAAAAGACTCATAAATATGAAAGCTTAATATTTTTGGAAGTTGGAGTGGGTTTTTTAGATTTGGCTATCTTAGGAGGATATCTGTTTGTGCAGGTTACTATTACTGTGCAGAATTATTAGGCAACTTAATAAAAACCAAATATATTCCCATCTCACTTGTTTATTTTCACCAGGTAAACCAATATAACTGCATAAAATTTAGAAATAAACATTTATGACATGCAAAAACAAAACCCCCAAAAATTTGTGAGCAATATAGCCACCTTTCTTTATGATGACACTCAACAGCCTACTGTTTTCCCTCCCTGTAGACCTTACATTTTATGAGGCACCACAGGTTCCCTATGGGGTTCAGATCAGGTGAACAAGGAGGCCATGTCATTGTTTTTTCATCTTTTAGCCCTTTATTGGCCAACCACGCTGTGGAGTAGTTGAATGCATGTGATGGAGAATTGTCCTGCATGAAAATCATGTTTTTCTTGAACGATACCGACTTCTTCCAGTACCACTGCTTGAAGACGTTGTCTTCCAGAAACTGGCAGTTGGTCTGGGAGTTGAGCCTCACTCCATCCTCAACCCAAAAAGGTCCCACAAGTTCATCTTTGATGATACCAGCCCACACCAGTACCCCACCTCCACCTTGCTGGCGTCTGAGTCGGAGTGGAGCTCTCTACCCTTTACTGATCCAGCCTCTGGCCCATCCATCTGGCCCATCAAGAGTCACTCTCATTTCATCAGTCCATAAAACCTTTGAAAAATCAGTTTTAAGATATTTTTTGGCCCAGTCTTGACATTTTATCTTATCTTTCTTGTTCAAAGGTGGTCATTTTTCAGCCTTCCTTACCTTGGCCATGTCCCTGAGTATGGCACACCTTGTGCTTTTTGATACTGCAGTAATGTTGCAGCTCTGAAATATGGCCAAACTGGTGGCAAATGGCATCTTGGCAGCTTCACGCTTGATTTTCCTCAATTCATGGGCAGTTATTTTGCGCCTATTTTGCCCAACACACTTCTTGCAACCCTGTTGGCTATTGAAACGCTTGATTGTTCGGTGATCACGCGTCAAAGGTTTGGCAATTTCAAGATTGCTGCATCCCTCTGCAAGGCATCTCACAATTTTGGACTTTTCAGAGCCTGTCAAATCTCTCTCTGACGCATTTTGCCAAAGGAAAGGAAGTTGCCTAATAATTTAGCACACCTTATATAGGGTGTTGATGTCATTACACCACACCCCTCCTCATTACAGAGATGCACATCACCTGATTTACTTAATTGGTAGTTGGCTCTCAGCCTATACAGCTTGGAGTAGAACAACATGTATAAAAATTTATCATGTGATCAAAATACTCATTTGCCTAATAACTGCACACAGTGTAGAGTCATTACCCACAAAGTGATCTATTTCAAGTGTTTGTTTCTGTTAATGTTGATGATTATGGCTTACAGCCAATGAAAACCCAAAAGTCATTATCTCAGAAAATTTGAATATTATATAAGGCCAACTGAAAAAATTATTTTAAACTCAGAAATGTTGGCACCAACTGAAAAGTATGTACAGTAAATGCCTCAGTACTTGGTCGGGGCTCCTTTTGCATGAATTACTGCATCAATGAGGCGTGGCATGGAGGTGATCAGCCTGTGGCACTGCTGAGGTGTTATGGAAGCCCAGGTTGCTTTGATAGCAGCCTTCAACTCATCTGCATTGTTGGGTCTGGTGTCTCTCATCTTCCTCTTGAGAATACCCCATAGATTCTCTATGGGGTATAGGTCAGGCGAGTTTGCTGGCCAATCAAGCACAGTAGATATTGTGGTTATTAAACCAGGTATTGGTACTTTTGGCAGTGTGGACAGGTGCCAAGTTCTGCTGAAAAATGAAATTTCCATCTCTAAAAAGCTTGTCAGCAGAGGGAATCATGAAGTGCTCTAAAATTTCCTGGTAGACGGCTGCGCTGACTTTGGTTTTGATAAAACACAGTGGACCTACACCAGCAGATGACATGGCTCCCCTAACCATCACTGATTGTGGAAACTTCACACTAGACCTCCAGCAGCTTGGATTGTGGCCTCTCCACTCTTCCTCCAGACATTGGGACCTTGATTTCCAAATGAAATAAAAAATTGACTTTCATCTGAAAACAACACCTTAGACCACTGAGCAACAGTCCAGTTCTTTTTCTCCTTGGCCCAGGTAAGACGCTTCTGGCCTTGTCTATTGGTCATCAGGGGCTTGACACAAGGAATGTGACACTTGTAGCCCAAGTCCTGAATACATCTATGTGTGATGGCTCTTGAAGCACTGACTCCAGCAGCAGTCCACTCCTTGTGAATCTCCCCCCCAATTTTTGAATAGCCTTTTCTTAACACTCCTATTAAGGCTGCGGTTATCCTGGTTGCTTGTGCACCTTTTTTGTACCACACTTTTTCCTTCCACTCAACTTTCCATTAATATGCTTGGATACACACATGTATATATATATATATATATATATATATATATATATATATACAGTTAGGTCCAGAAATATTTGGACAGTGACACAATTTTCGCGAGTTGGGCTCTGCATGCCACCAAATTGGATTTGAAATGAAACCTCTACAACAGAATTCAAGTGCAGATTGTAACGTTTAATTTGAAGGTTTGAACAAAAATATCTGATAGAAATTGTAGGAATTGTACACATTTCTTTACAAACACTCCACATTTTAGGAGGTCAAAAGTAATTGGACAAATAAACCAAACCCAAACAAAATATTTTTATTTTCAATATTTTGTTGCGAATCCTTTGGAGGCAATCACTGCCTTAAGTCTGGAACCCATGGACATCACCAAACGCTGGGTTTCCTCCTTCTTAATGCTTTGCCAGGCCTTTACAGCCGCAGCCTTCAGGTCTTGCTTGTTTGTGGGTCTTTCCGTCTTAAGTCTGGATTTGAGCAAGTGAAATGCATGCTCAATTGGGTTAAGATCTGGTGATTGACTTGGCCATTGCAGAATGTTCCACTTTTTTGCACTCATGAACTCCTGGGTAGCTTTGGCTGTATGCTTGGGGTCATTGTCCATCTGTACTATGAAGCGCCGTCCGATCAACTTTGCGGCATTTGGCTGAATCTGGGCTGAAAGTATATCCCGGTACACTTCAGAATTCATCCGGCTACTCTTGTCTGCTGTTATGTCATCAATAAACACAAGTGACCCAGTGCCATTGAAAGCCATGCATGCCCATGCCATCACGTTGCCTCCACCATGCTTTACAGAGGATGTGGTGTGCCTTGGATCATGTGCCGTTCCCTTTCTTCTCCAAACTTTTTTCTTCCCATCATTCTGGTACAGGTTGATCTTTGTCTCAGCTGTCCATAGAATACTTTTCCAGAACTGAGCTGGCTTCATGAGGTGTTTTGCAGCAAATTTAACTCTGGCCTGTCTATTTTTGGAATTGATGAATGGTTTGCATCTAGATGTGAACCCTTTGTATTTACTTTCATGGAGTCTTCTCTTTACTGTAGACTTAGAGACAGATACACCTACTTCACTGAGAGTGTTCTGGACTTCAGTTGATGTTGTGAACGGGTTCTTCTTCACCAAAGAAAGTATGCGGTGATCATCCACCACTGTTGTCATCCGTGGACGCCCAGGCCTTTTTGAGTTCCCAAGCTCACCAGTCAATTCCTTTTTTCTCAGAATGTACCCGACTGTTGATTTTGCTACTCCAAGCATGTCTGCTATCATTCTGATGGATTTTTTCTTTTTTTTCAGCCTCAGGATGTTTTGCTTCACCTCAATTGAGAGTTCCTTAGACCGCATGTTGTCTGGTCACAGCAACAGCTTCCAAATGCAAAACCACACACCTGTAATCAACCCCAGACCTTTTAACTACTTCATTGATTACAGGTTAACGAGGGAGACGCCTTCAGAGTTAATTGCAGCCCTTAGAGTCCCTTGTCCAATTACTTTTGGCCCCTTGAAAAAGAGGAGGCTATGCATTACAGAGCTATGATTCCTAAACCCTTTCTCCGATTTGGATGTGAAAACTCTCATATTGCAGCTGGGAGTGTGCACTTTCAGCCCATATTATATATATAATTGTATTTCTGAACATGTTTTTGTAAACAGCTAAAATAACAAAACTTGTGTCACTGTCCAAATATTTCTGGACCTAACTGTATATATATATATATATCATCGTATAACTGTTAATTGTATACAGTTTATACTTCTATAGAATATATATACACACACAACTAAAAGCATATACTGTGTAACATACATTTTTATTCAGCATGCTTATTTGTCCTACTGAACAGAAATGGCAGAGCCGTCGGAAGACAGTTTGTATACTTTGTCCAGCACTCTGTCCTCCTGCCCTCCAATAAACCTTTCAGGATGACCGATATAAATGTTCTGCTTCTCAGCCTGTCATGTCAGGATTAGTTAACAGAGGAATGCACGCTCACGATACCTGACGGGACGCTGCCCTCTCCCGATGTCTGTCTTCAGTAGACATCTTTACGCATCCCGTCCTATAACCTCACAGATCAGACGGCTGGGGAACTGCCAGGAGCTGACATATTTAACATCCTGACAGTTCACTAATTAAGCTTAACATTTTGCTATATTTTTACTAAATAAAGGTATTTAGTGAAATGTTTAATATATAAATGTATTTTATTTATTTTAATTATTTATATTTATTACATTTTTCAGAGAATCTCTTGAAGGTACAGACCTAGATCTCATATACAGTCAAGGTTTGGAGGAACCTGGAACACAGTGCATCTAGGGTAAATTTCTCCAAACTTTTGGCTTCCCCGAGAGCTTGAAAACAGCTGATATAGGCTGTGTATCACCTTGCAAAAGACCCGTACTGAACCATTTCCATGCATGAGGTAGAGCCCAGAACACAACACTTAGAGCTTTATTAATAGTATTTTATCATATTAAACAGAAATACTCAGTGGAATGAACCAAAAGTGATTACATTTACTCAATGCTGTAAAGCATTGGTTGCTGTTTGTAAAGGGGTGTAGTGAATGAACCCTGAAATTATCTTATTGTTCAGTGCAGTTAAAGGGGTTATCCGGCTTATTTTGATTTTTTTTTATTATTACCCTATTGGGCTACATTGGGGCAGGTAAGTAGATAGTGAGCACTTACCTGCCCTGCTGTTAGCCCCTCTTCCCCAGCTCAGAGCGGTCATGTGACCACTCCTGCCGCGATTTTGCTGCTTCCGGTCATTTCATGTCAACATGGGCAGGACCATGTTGACATGCAAATCTGTGAACAGCTTGTTGCCGCCCTGCTGGGCGGCTACAGTACGTGGGGTCTCCGCCCCCTTCCCTGCACCCTCCCACACATTCCCCCGTACTCTCCCCACCCACGGTGTCACCGCCAGCATCGGGCCCCCTGCTCAGGATAGCAGGAGTGCCTGTGCGGTCTGTGTCCCACTCCAGCCCCGGAGTGCTGATACTGCAGGAGAGCACTGCAGTATCAGCAACTTCTCACCATGCAGTGCGGGTGTGTCGCCCTGGGCAAGCCAGGGGACGCAGGTCATCACACCACCACACCCTACATCCCAGTTAGGAACACCAAAGCTAACCAGAAATCCTTGTTGCCTTCCTCCAGAGGCTGATGATTCACACCAGGGGGTGGGCCAGGCGGTTGGCTCCGCCCACCGAGGAGTTCACAGCTCTGGAGGCGGGAGAAACCAGGCAGTCAGCTCAGGGAAGAGCTTGAGTAAGGAAGTCCAGTGAGGGACATGAAGGAGTAAACAACGCAGAGTAGCCCAGGCAGGGCTCAAGTGCAGATAGCTCAGGGAGGAGCAGGAGTGAGGAGCTAAGTAGAGGAGTTAAGAAAGTGAAAGTTGAAGGAAGTAAAGTGGTGACAGAAAGAAAGCCTGAAGTAGTCCAGCTGTGTGCAGGACAGGTCAGCAAGGTCAGCAACGGCGGTGACTGTCTGGAGGGGGACCGTGTGGAAGTTCCTGGAAGGACCGCGGACGGGTAGTGGCCCGGCGGTCTGGAGCAGTGTACCGAAGGACAGTCAGCACCAGGGCAGGGGCCTCTCGGACCCTGGCAAGGCTAGTAGTCGCCATAATTTGCCAAATCCGTCAGTGAACGGGACGTAGATCCCCCAACAACCAAGTCCCGATTGAAGGCAACAGCCCAACCAGTGTAGGAGAGACACCGCCACCGCCAGGGCACCAGTCTCTCAGGGCCAGCGCCTGCGGGCAAAGAGTAGAGCTCCTCCGGCCCGGCTTGAAGCCGGGGAGCGGGTTACCGGTGGGAACCCATCGCAACCAACAAGTAAACAAAGGTGCAAGGAAGAGAGACATCACCGTCACCTACTGGGAGAGCAAGTGCAGCCGTCCGTGGGACCGTCTTACCAGCCGTTTGGTTTACCGCAAAAACTGTGTCAACGTCTCAGGCTGAGTGAGTACCACAGTGCCGCAAGGCACAGCGCTGCCCCCGCGTCCCTGCGCCCACCAGGCCCTGCACCTCACATCTCATCACCGGGCCCCGGGATCACCAACCCCTACCCACGGAGGGGCAACACAACACCTGGCTGCTCCGCATCACCATCCCCGGGATCCCCATACTGAGCAGTGGTGGTGCAATCACCACAACCGTGGGTGGCGTCACGGACAATAATCATCCCCACACCCAACAAACCCCCTTTCACTCACGGGCGATGAGTGCCGCTCGAGAAACCCCCGGGATCCGGCCCACCGCTCGAGCCACCACTGAGCAGACGCCGCCGGACCCGAGCAGAAGGGGTAAGCGTAGTGTGCTGACACCCTCCTCCCCGCCCGCGACACGGGCAGCCGTGGGGATGACGAGCGTTGCTGTCAGGAGGTTAGATGAGATCATTACCTGCTGTGACGATCCTCGCTTCACTCCTGACGTCAGCGCTGTCACTGCCTTCAATGCCCACTGCATTCTCATGTCACTAGCGGTGACGTCACGGCCGATACTGCTGAGAACGCGGCGGGCATAGAAGTCAGTGACAGCGCTGACGTCAGGAGAGCAGGAGAACCCCACAGCAGGTAATGATCTCATCTAACCTCCTGACAGCAGCGCTCGTCATCCCCTGCAGTGACCTAGGCTGACCTATTGATGTTAGCTCAGGTCATTGCATTACTCTCCCAGCCAATTGGGCACATTCTGTTCTTCATTGACTGGGACATTGACTATGGTATGGATCGTCGTGGGACCCCTTAATTGGATTACACCAGACCCGGATTTGTTTTTCTTTTCAATAAATTGGTGAAAGAGGGAATGTTTTGGGGAGTCTTTTTTCAAATAAAAAAAATAGACAACAAAAAAAGTTTTAACTAGTGACTGGGTTGGTCATGTCGGGTATCTGATAGACACCATGACATCACTAACTCCAGGGCTTGATGCCAGGTGACATTACACATCTGGCATCAACCCCATATATTACCCCATTTGCCACCGCACCAGGGCACGGGATGAGTTGGGGCAAAGCGCCAGGATTGGCACATCTAATGGATGCGCCACTTCTAGGGTGGCTGTAGCCTGCTATTTTTAGGCTGGGGAGTGTCCAATAACAGTGGACCTCCCTAGTCTGAGAATACCAGACCACAGCTGTCTGCTTTACCTTGGCTGGTGATCCAATTTGGGTGGGACCTAATGTTTTTTGTTTTAAATTATTTATTTAATTTAAAACAACAGCGTGGGGTGCCCTCTGTTTTTGGATTACCAGCCAAGGTGAAGCTGCCAGCTGTGGTTTGCAGGCTGCAGCCGTCTGCTTTACCCTAGCTGGCTACAAAAATAGGGGGAACCCCACGTCGTTTTTTTTTATTTATTTATTTATTTATTTTTTGGCTAAATACAAGGCTAAGCACCCCTTAGTGCCACATGAAAGTCACAAAAGGGTGCCAGCTTAGAATATGCAGGGGGTGGGACATTATATATGTATTTCTCATCTATTTATCTATCTATCCCTCCCTCTATTCATTCATTCATCCCTCTATCTCTCTGTCTCTATATCTATCTATTCATCTCTATATCTACTCATCTATTTATCTTTCTTGCTGCTTCCGTTTTTTGCGGACCGCAAAAAAAACGGAAGGCACACGGATACATCCGTGAAAAAAATGGATCGTTTTTTGCGGACCGCAAAAACGGAACGGTCATGTGAATGTAATAAATATAGAAGTGCGGCACTCCTGCTATTTTATAAGGTGCCTGGATAGGGTCCAACCCCGGATCAAAATGTTCCAAAGAATCTGCGTATCAAAATGTTCCAAAGAATCCGCGTATCAAAATGTTCCAAAGAATCCGCGTATCAAAATGTTCCAAAGAATCCGCGTATCAAAATGTTCCAAAGAATCCGTCATGTGAATGTAACCTACATGTGTTCCCTATGGGGGTAGGGTTCGGTACAGAACGACGGTGAGGGGGGGGGGGTCGGTGCAGAACGATGGGGGGAGTCGGTACAGAGCGCCGTGTGTGTGTGTGTGTGTGTGTGGGGTAGGGTTGCAGGGCCTGATGTGGGGCACAGAGCCCGATGTGTGTGTGTGTGTGGGGGGGGGGGGTGCAGAGACCGATGTGGGGCTGTTATTTCCATTGCTAGAGTGATAACAGGTCAGGTGCTGGGGCAGAATATTGACAGGGAATGTGTGTGCAGAGGGCGGGGCTAGCAGGGGGCGGGGCTGGACACTGAGGCTGGGCGGTGCCAGCTCTGACTGGGAGGTTTAGCACAGGAAGTTATCATGTTTGTTAGGCTATGTCCGCACTTTGCTTTTTACCTGCTTTTTACCTGCTTTTTTGCTGCTTTTTCAACTGCAGTGTTTAATGCCAAAATGGTTGTGTTCTGCTTTTCAAGCAAAGTCTATGGGAATTTGGGTTTCTTGTGCGCACTATGCAGTTCAAAACGCTGCCTTTTTATGGCAGAAATTTGGGCAAAAACTCTGCTTTTCAAAGAAGCAACATGTCAAATGGTTTTGCCATTTGCGTTTTGAACCGCAAACCAGAGTTTTTGCCCATATTTCTGCTACAAAAAGGCTGCAGTTTGAACTGCATAGTGCGGACAAGAAACCCAAATTCCCATAGACTTTGCTTGAAAAGCAGAACACAACCATTTTGGCATTAAACACTGTAGTTGAAAAAGCAGCAAAAAAACGGTAAAAAGCAAAGTGCGGTCATAGCCTTAGAGCTGAATGTAAACAAAGAGCTGCAGAGAATAAAGTCATAATTCAAGAGGAACAAAAGTTAGAAAACAAAAAATAACAATGTAGAGGTGTTTTATATGACAATACAGCACAGATAAACTCAAAACTTTTTGGTAATGTTTAGCTAATATCGGACAACTCCTTTAAGTCTGATTCTCATAGTGGGTTCTTTACTTTTGCATTTTACTATAGTTTATGGAACTTGCATTTTGCTTTGGCAGTTTTTATCCTTGTTTTATACAACATGGTACTATGTTGGTAATAGTAATATTTTTGTTGTGGTTATACATACTTTTTACTTTACAGTAAATATATGATTTTTATTTGTACTTTTTTATAGGGTTACTGTTACAGGGTTGAAGGCTTAGGAAAGAATGAGAGAAGAACTGCAACCCAGGGTCCACCGTGCTAGAGATGGTAAATAGCAGCTAAGAGCCCGGAGGGCAGAACGGACAACCACAGTTGCAGGGAAACTAATAAATGAGCGCACTTCAGTCTAGGTTAACCTCATACAGACTAGACGGCAGTGCAGTAGGAAAATCAGTAATAACTAAAAAAATAGAGCGACAGACCACAACCTGTGCTGTCGTAGTAGAATAAGAGTAGGCAGTAAAGAAGGCAAATTTAAGAGAGAGTACACATAGGTACTATGAAAGGAAAACGCAAATTCAATCGACCTATGTGTGGAGAATCGTACACTAACCAGCGCAGGCTGTATACAGAGAGTATCACACACTTAACCAGCGCACGCTGTGTGCATGGACGCAATTCAAGCAAAGTGACTGTATGTGGTGTATCGCACACTTAACCAGCATACACAGCAGTTCTAGGACGCAATTCAAGCGATATGTCAGTATTTGATGTTTCGCACGCTTAGCCAGCATATTACCACTATACTGTACGCAATTCAAGCGACCCTGCTTAACACCCACACAATATCAGGCTTGTTGACGACTGAGTGCCGTCTGGCATTGGCAATATCCTTATATAACCTAAGCACCACCCCAAACAGGCTTCATGCCCAGTCAGCGTGGGTGTTGTCCACCAGCCAATCCAGACCTGCCGTGTCATCAGGACAGCCGACGTCATCAGGACAGCTGACGTCCAATGGCCAATCCTGGGATGTTGTGTCATCAGGACAGCTGATGTCCAACGGCCAATCAGAAGATGCCACGTCACACACATACTCAGTAGCCTGGTTCCTGGACTTATTCTCAGACAGAGCAGATTCAGTCCGAGCATGATCAGTGGACCATTTTCTGGACTTAAGGGGGTGTTAAATGCAGCGATATCGCTGGTGGAAGCACCCGCCCCTGTCGTTTGTGTGTCACTGGCAAATCGCTGCCCGTGGCGCACAATATCATTCGGAGCCGTCACACGGGACTTACCTGACTAGCAACGTCGCTGTTGCTGGCAAACCGCCTCCTTTCTAAGGGGGCGGTTCGTGCGGCGTCACAGTGGCGTCACTAAGCCGCTGCCCAATAGAAGCGGAGGGGCGGAGACGAGTGGGATGTAACATCCCGCCCACCTCCTTTCTTCCACATTGCCGGCAGCCACAGGTAAGCTGTAGTTCGTCGCTCCTGAGGTATCACACGTAGCGATGTGTGCTGCCTCAGGAACGACGAACAACCTGTGTGCTCAACAATCAACGATTTTTTAAAAAGGAACGACGTGTCAATGATGGACGATTTGGTGAGTATTTTCCATCGTTAACGGTCGTTCGTGCGTGTCACACGCAACGACGTTACCAACGATGCCGGATGTGCATTACGGAATCCGTGACCCCGGCGATATATCGTTAGATACGTCGCTGCGTGTGACGGGGCCTTTAGTCTTAGGGGTACTTTGCACACTACGACATCGCAGGTGCGATGTCGGTGGGGTCAAATTGAAAGTGACGCACATCCGGCATCGCAGGCGACATCGTAGTGTGTAAAACCTAGATGATACGATTAACGAGCGCAAAAGCGTTGTAATCGTATCATCGGTGTAGCGTCGGCGTAATTCATAATTACGCTGACGTGATGGTCCGATGTTGTTCCTCGCTCCAGCAGCAGCAGCACACATCGCTGTGTGTGAAGCCGCAGGAGCGAGGAACATCTCCTACCAGAGTCACCGCGGCTCCCGTAGGATATGCGGAAGGGAGAAGGTGGGTGGGATGTTTACATCCCGCTCATCTCCACCCCTTCGCTCCTATTGGCCGCCTGCCGTGTGACGTCGCAGTGACGCCATACGACCCGCCCCCTTAATAAGGCTGACGTCCCAGGACAGGTGAGTCCATGTGAAGCTGCACGAACGATAATGTTCGCTACGGCAGCTATCACAAGGATATCGCAGCTGTGACGGGGGTGGGGACTATCGCGCTCGGCATCGCAGTGTGGCGCCGTGGACAAGCCAGGACGTCACAGGTACTACAACAACACACCCCACACCCCGGCTAGGCACACCGTAGTCAAACAAAAATCCTTGTTGCCTCCCTCCAGGGGCTGATGTCCACACCAGGGGGTGGGCCAGGCGGTTGGCCCCGCCCACCGAGGAGTTCACAGTCCTGGAGGCGGGAAAAGGAGTAAGATTAGATTAGTTTTGGAGAGTGAAGTGGTAGTAGAGGAGACTGACTGTGTCCGGGTGCGTGGCCCGGGCACATACAGCAAGGTTGGCAGACGGTGATGACCGTCTGCAGGAGAGGCTGATTGAAGTGAACCGTAAGGACCGGGGACGGGCGGTGGCCCACCGGTACCGGATCGGGGAGCGAAGAGAAGCCAGCACCATTCGGCAGGGCTTACGGACCCCGACCAGGCTAGGAGTCACCGTAAAACCGGTCAAATCCATTAGCGAAGGGAACCTCCAGGGTTTCCCAGCAGTCAAGACCCGATTGAAGGCAACAGCTCAAACCGTGAAGGGGAAATACAGTCACCGCCAAGGCTACAGTTCCCAGGGCCAGAGCCTGTGGGCAAAAGGGGCTCCCTCAGCATCCATCCAAGCTGGGGAGCGGGTTACCAGTGGGAAGCCATTGGAACCGTGAACACAACACAGGTGCAGGGAAAGGCAGTCACCGCCAACCTACCGGGAGAACTACCGCAGCCGTCTGTGGGACCCGTCCATCCAGCCGTTTGTTTTACCGGAGACTTTGCATTCATCATTGGCTGAGTGAGTACCACCGTGCCGTGCGGCACTGCGCTGTCCCCGCGACCCTGCACCTCACCAGGCCCCGTAACCCGCCTGCCATCCCTAACCCTCACCCGGGTCCCGGGACGACCAACCCCCCTACCCACGGAGGGGAGAAACAACATCCAAGCTGCTCCCTGTCATCGCTCCCGGGATCCCCGTCTAGAGCAGCGGTGGTGTCACAACCTCACCACAACCGTGGGTGGCGTCACGGACAATATCCCTAAACCAAACCACCCCCCCCTTTCACTCACGGGCGAGGAGCGCCGCTCGAGTCCCCGGGATCCGGCCCACTGCTCGAGCCACCGACCGAGCGAGCAGCAGCCGGACCCGAGCAGTGGGTGAGCGCAGCGTCCCCTCCCCGCCCGCGACAGCAGCAAAGTACCCCTAAGACAGGGCAGATTCAGTCCAAGCATGCTCAGTGGCTCGCTCCGGACTTAGCCTCTGGCAGAGCATAAACAAGCCGAGCATGCTCAGTGGCCCGATTGCTAGCGATGTCGTGCGCGATAGCACCCACCCCCGTCGTTGGTGCGATATGTGGTGATCGCTGCCGTAGCGAACATTATCGCTACGGCAGCATCACACGCACATACCTTGTCAGCGACGTCGCTGTGACCGCCGAACAATCCCTCCCTCAAGGGACGCGTTCGGCGTCATAGCGACGTCACTGCGGTGTCACTAAGCGGCCGGCCAATAGAAGCGGAGGGGCGGAGATGAGAGGGACGTAACATCCCGCCCACCTCCTTCCTTCCGCATTGCCGGTGGATGGAGGTAAGGAGATGTTCGTCACTCCTGCGGTGTCACATATAGCGATGTGTGATGCCACAGGAACGACGAACAACATCGTACCTGTGGCAGCAGCGATATTAAGGAAAGGAGCAACGTGTTAACGATCACCGTTTTTGAACGATTTTGTGATCGTTGCTCCTTGGTGTCACACGCTGCGATGTCGCTTCCGGCGCCGTATGTGCGTCACTAACAACGTGACCCCGACGATATATCGGTAGCGATGTCGCAGCGTGTAAAGCACCTTTTAGACTCTGGCTGAGTACCTTCAGCCAGTGCATGTACAGTGGTTTGATTACTGCACTTAGAATCTGGCAGCCAAGCAGCTAGCAGAACGCCATGAGGTTGAGCCAGATGTTGAGACCGACACCTAGGCGGAGCAGTAACTGCAGGAGGCATCTCGGGCGACGAAGCGGAAGCACCTGAGGGCACCCAGAGTCTGACCAGTGAATGCGGTCGACTCCAGCGCATAACAGTTACTGTGGTCATCTCTTAGTTATTTTCTTACGTTTAATACTGGGAAAGGTGATTCAGAACTAACAGAGATGGCCATTAGTTTCAGATAGTAGTAATTCTCATTTGAGTTGTCCTAAATTTTGATTTTGCTAGGTTAGGAAGTGATATAAGAGTCCGGAATGTATTGTTCACCGATGAAGTTTGGGAAAGATGAGTAAGAATTTACACAAAAAGAGATATAACCAAGAAATAGTGAAACAATATAACAATTTGACTTTTTTTTTTTTTAATTGTAAATGAAAAATGCTTTTAAGACAAAAACTTGAAATGATCTTAGTATTTCCGACTTAAAGCCTTTTTTCCATAGATTATGATGGACTATTCGGTGATGGATAGGCTACAATACCCCAGAGTAGCATTCTTATGTTTGCTGCATTAGCCTTTGACCCACACTACTCTATATTAATTGATGAACCAAGAGAATGCATTTGCTGCCACACTCCGAGAAATGAATGATGTCTCAGGCCACCAGCATGTTTCCACCATATTGTGCACAAAGAACAATGCATGTAAAATACATTACCCGAAAGAATGGGTTTGACAAATCTGTAAACACAAAATATCACTATGAACTGGAACTGAGGGGTCTACATAACTAAGGACCCCCACAGATTGGACCACACTATAGAAAGCAACTTGTCTTTGTGATTTCCTCAGGCTTTAATTTATCTAGAAGTAAGGGTTTATAAAAAAAAAAAAAATCTGGCTCTGGACAATTAATAGTATATCATACAATGTCTAATTAATATCACTATGTAGTAATGTCTAAATAATTCTACAATATAGTACCCCCATCATACTTCCATTTGGTTGCAACAGTCTGCCCTAAGATGTCAAATCCCCACCTTCCTTTTGTGAACCACCATCGTGTCGACAACAGCATGTACGCGCTGGCCACAAGAAGAAGTGTATCACAGTGAACTGGAAAAGAGCACGGGGGAAAAGTGATTGAGATGAGTATACGTTATTGTTTTTTAATATGGATACATTCCCACCATCAGTGTTACTCCCTTTCTGGATGCAGCCTATTGTCGCTGCCTCCAAAATATAGCATTTTACAGCGCAAGAAAAGTAGATGGGATTAGTAGATTCCTTTTTACGCTGCATAATCTCTCCTGCGGTGTGTTTTTCCAATCCGCAGTACGTCAATTTCTCTTGCAGGAACGCTCAGTTTCTTAAAAATATATATATTTTTTCATTACAATTCACTCCTCCTCCCCCCAAGCTATATTAAAATGAAATTGTTTTGATTAAAGGGGTTATCTAGTGAGGATAAGTTATCACCTATCCTAGGCTTGAGAAAGGTTCCAGGTAACCGAAACGTTGCTGTTACACCTTTGGGTGATTAAGGAACCACATTTTTGCTAAAACGGAGTGCTGCCTTCATCTTTTTTTCTTCTATATTGCATGTTAATGGAATGGTTACCTGAGAGGCCTGGCACCCACAGCATTAAAGTGGTAGAAAAAGTGCTGCTCTGATCTTTTTTTTCTTTTTATAACAGTTAGGGATCTTCACCGATCAGCAGAATAGTGCACTTTTATCCCTGATATCCCATTTTAAAATGGGCCAGTGCATATGATTGAACGCTGCTCCATTTATCCACCATGGTGCTGCTGGAAATAGTTGAGCACAGTACTTACCAGCTCAATAGAGAATGAATGAAGCAGCAGACAGGCATGATGGCCGCTCTATTCTTAATGGAGATAAAAGTGGCCAGTTTCATGGAGCGGTCCATGCGGATGGACAATAACTTATCTTCACTGTATAAGCCTTTTAGGTTATCAATGAAATCTAAGTATTATGTGGCTCTCAATAAAATCCTCAATGTATGAATTGTACCCGATGTATTCATATGGCACTATTACCCCAATATATGTAAAATACTGTTCTCGTGGCATATATTAATATGCCTACGTTAGTTTATTTTTTCTGGCTGTGTGGAATAGCTACATGTCTACACAATGCCAATTTATCAGAGCCATACGCCAGATATATAAAATGGGAAACACTCCCGATGAAGAGCTTTATATGCATTAAAGGACTCCAAGTAATATCTTTGGAACTAAGTAAAACATAGCACGATTCCGGTACTAATATTTGAAGAAAGTATTCACAAAAACAGATGGCATATAAAAGTTGTTTTTCACTTAGAAAAGCAATACTTCTCAGATAGAGAGTTTACATGGATTTGGAAGGCACACGTCTACATAAGCCAGTGCCAAAGCCATACCCAAAACTGTGAGGTGAGTCACTGGCAAATACATATGCATTCCACTGACATTCAGCCTCTGGCTCATAAAGATGCAGGGTAACGTGAAGAGGAAGGTATTAACTAGATATCACTATACACTGACTATGGGATGAGAGGAGAACAGGAGATGCATGAACTGGAAGTACAGCTGGAGAGATGACAGGAAAGTCATGGAACTCAGTTCCAGGTCTTCGCATGCCAAGTTTGAGAGGGATACGAATAACTATAAGCACATTGTAATCTGCAAACTATGTAGAGTAGCAATAACTCTAACTGTGACATTCATGACTTACGAAAGAGAAGACACAACTTCCAAATCAGATTCAGTATCTTAAACATTTGGGATCCGGCAGCCTTTAGACTGAAAAATCATTTGAAAGTGAAAATAGATTCTTATATCTTGGTATGCTTTATTGTTGGCTAATATATAGTACAGGATACCACTAACTAGTATTCTGCTCATTAGGCCAACATGGGGTGTATCATTTTAGATAGAGATACCAAGGAGTGGAAATTCTTGTATCTAGGTTGGGTTCACGTGTTGTGTTTTTTTTACTCTGATTTTCTGAAATTACAGAAAAATTGGAGAATTTTTGATCCAATATTCCAACACTAGTCAGGGTAGTGATGTGCTAGTAACTGCTGTAATCAGTGATCTACCACCTGTCCCTCAACAATCCTCATAACGTAAAGCTGGGTTTACACACTGCAACATCTCAAACGACATCGCAGTAACGTCACCGGTTTTGTGACGCAATAGCGATGTTGTTTGCGATGTTGCAGTGTGTGAAACCTATCAGCGACCCGGCCCCTGCTGTGAAGTTGTAATCGTTACAAATCGTTCAGGACCATTCCTAGGTCCTTTGTTTCCCGCTGTGCAGCATGAAGTTTCAGTGTGTGAAGACTTTGCAGCGACTTTGTTAGCAACTTCCCTTTCAAAAGGCTGCTTATCAACGTCCCCAACAACCAGCTAGGTCGCTCTGCAGGTCCGGATCGCTGTTGAGTTGTTGGCCAGGTTTGCCTGTTTGACAGCTCACCAGCGACTTAGCAGAGACTTAGGGAGGTCGCTATTGCGTCACCAAACCGGTGACGTTACAGCGATGTCCTTTGCGATGTTGCAGTGTGTAAACCCAGCTTTACCACACCACCCAGCGACCGCCGAGCCGCTCGGATCCGTGCTCGTACTGCGGGTGGTGGCTCGAGCCTCTCACGGACCCGTGGGTCATGTTGCTCTGCAAGGGATTTGGGTGAGGAGTCCCACGGCTGGGGCCGCGGTGGTTTGGTTTGGGATAATAGTTCGTGACGCCACCCACGGGTTGTCGTGATTGTAGACACCACCGCTGCGGTAAAGGTATGGGGGGCTCCCAGGAGCGATGTAATGGCGCAGCTAGGTGTTGACCCCTCCGTGGGTAGGGGGTGTTGGTCCCGGGACCCGGTAGGCGAGGGCCGGGGTGCAGGGCGAAGTGTTGCGGTGCAGTGCGGTGCGGTGCCTGATGGCACTGGTGTACTCACTCTGACACAAGACACTGGAGTCTCTGGTAAACCAAACGGAGTGATGAACGGGGCCCGCAGCCGGCTGTAGCTTCTCCCAGAATAGGTTGTTGGTTTCCGCCTTTCTCCTGCACCTCTGTGAGTAAATGTTTGACTCCTATGCCTAGACACCGGTAGTCCGCTCCCCGACTTGTATATGCCGTAGGAGCCCATTTGCCCGCAGACGCTGGCCCTTTGGGTCTCTATGCCTTGGCAGTGGCTTTACCCTGTATGGTTGGGCTGTTGTCTTCTAAAGGGACTTGTGTGGGATAGGTCCTTAAGTCCAGTCCGCAATCAGTTGATTCGACTTGGCCCTGTCAGTTCAGGGCTTTGTACTGGGTCTGAGTACCCTGCCTGGTGCTCCGGTATCCAGTTGGCTCCCCGGTTTGGTTTCGGCAGGCCACTACCCTGTCCTGATCCCTTACGGTTCCACCAGTCGTCTACCCGGTCTCCTGCAGGCGGCCACCACCGTCTGCCTCCTTGCCAATGGTGACTGGGCCCCGACCCAGCCACCTGGTAGTCTCTTGGCAGCCTGGACACAGGACTGCTCGTGAACTTGTCTGCTCTACACTCGTACTTGAACTTGACTCCACTAGAACCTGAGCTTGACTAACTGTTTTCCCGCCTCCAGGCCTGTGAACTCCTCGGTGGGCGGAGCCAACTGCCTGGCTCTGCCCCCCTGGTGTGGACATCAAACCTGGAGGGTGGTGACAAGGTTTTTAGTTTGACTGGTGTTACCTAATCGGGAGGGGGTTGTGGTGTTGTATGTGACTACCTGGGACAACCTGACTAGTCCAGGGCGTCACATAAACACACACCCACAGTGTTCACTCCTGAACGCTGCATGCGCATACACTGAAGCAGTAGGTCCTCAACATGCTGGCCAGTGCCAACGTGCCGAGGACGTACTTTGTGGGTGGGGAATTGCGCAGTGTGCTCCCATCACACAGTAGAATGCTGGCAGCCCCAGCATTCCCTTTACTGTTCATGCCTCCCTCAGTGCTGTGTGCAACCCCACAGTGTTGTGTGCCATGCCCAGTGCTGTGTGCCCCCAGCCGCACCAAAGAGAAGCAGCTCCAGCCACCACAGTAGGAGTGAGTTAATTGTTTGACCAAATATATTAGGAGAATTTTTGAAGTTGATAATTTTGTGCAGCCCCCAAAGGTTAGTAGAAATTTCCAAATGGCCCTTGGCACAAAGAGGTTTCCCACCCCTGGTCTAAACAATACAGGGAAAGAAAACCCCTAGTCCGATATCCATAGATGGTCTATACAGTGTGTCTGCCCATATCCTGTCCACCGCCTGTAACTTGAGAACAGCGGCAGCTATAGGCATAGAAGTGGTGTCTACGCAATGAAACCACCTATAGCGCCACCTGGTGGAAAACAATGGTGATAGCATTTTTATCTCGAAAACAAAACGGCATAGAGAAAAAAAGTGAATTACAAAGTTGTAGGGCATCATCAATTCAATACGAATCGACACCTTGCATACAGAAATGCTATGATTAGAAGGTGTAAAACTCACAAGGCTGCAGAAGTGCAGATGTGAAGCGATACCTCATGGAGACCTTCCTACAAGTCATTGGGTATGGTGGCTGCGTGGAGTGGCGTCCACGCTCACCTGACCTGACCCCATTGGACTTCTTTCTGTGAGGTCACATCAAACAGCAGGTGTATGCGACCGATCCACAAACATTGCAGGACCTACGACGACGTATCACAGATGCTTGTGCAAACGTGTTACCTACCATATTGCACAACATGTAGCAAGATACAGTATGTAACAGAGTCCAGATGTGCATTGCAGCTGATGGTGGCCACTTTGAGCATCAAAGTTACAGTGGTGTTCATAAGTCCTGCATAGGCATAGGATAAATTGATTTTTCAAGTTTTAAACGTTTTCTGTGGAATATCTTCGATGCTAATATGACATATTATATATGGTTTTGTTCAGAAAACAATTTTGCATTCTCTTCCTGTAATATTTTTAGCTTTTGAAGCAGTTTTGCCTGAAATGATTGCAACAATATGGGAATTGAAAGCACAACTAAATATTGTACAGCTTCAGATCCAAAATTAGCCAATCACAGATGAGGTTCTTGTGACCAATCATAACCTGGATATGGCAGCCAATCACATTCCATTCCATTGCATCATATCTGCTGCTTAGTTTGTTAGTTTTATCTGTATGTCTATCTAGTGAATGATACTGTAGAGCTTTATGATGGGAGCCTTCAGATTTTTGTCAGCGGAGGATCGTGTGCGAGTTGTGGTGCTACATGAAGAGGGTTATACTGGCCCCCAGATCGCAAGGAAGGTTGGCTGTAATCAGAGTTTTGCAGAAACATAAGCAGCTTGGAATTACCCAGGACAGGCCCATATCGGGTCGGCCCAGAAAGTCAACTAAAAGGGAGGATAGAGTACTGATAAGAACATCCCTTGCCAATGGAAAGCTCACCTCTCCTCAGCTTCTGCGAGAATGGCAAGAAAAGTGCAATATTGAGGTAGCAACATCAACTGTTAGGAAGAGATGTTTGGAAGCAGGATTGAGAGGGTGCAAGGCCCGAAAGAAGCCATTGATGACAGTCATACAAAGACAAAGGTGAAAACTGTGGGCATTGAAATATTCAAAATGGAGGAAGGAGGAGTTGGAAAAAGTGCTATTTAGTGATGAAAGTACTTTTTGCCTTTTAGGAAATGATGGCAAGTCTTATGTGAGAAGGTTTCCACATGAAGAGTACAAGCCAGAATGTTTGAGCTTCTCTGTGAAACATCCGATGAAAGTAATGGTCTGGGGCTGTATGGCAGCTAATGGTGTTGTAAGGCTTCATATTGTGGAGGGTATGTTTAATGCAAAAAAATACATGGACATCCTTAATAAGTAAATGCTGCCTTCTGCTAAACACCTGTTTTCAGGGGATTATATCTTCCAGGATGATAATGCTCCTTGTCACAGAGCTAAGACAGTAACGGAATGGAAAAAAAAGAACAAGGTGGCTACTACTGACTGGCCAGCCCAGTCCCCGGACCTCAACCCAGTTGAAAATTTGTGGCACAAGGTATCAATAGAGATATCTAAAAAACAGCCAAGGACCAAGAGAGAGTTGATTGAGGCCCCGATACAGGCCTGGAACCACATCATCACTTGTGAACATCTGCAGAAGCTTGTTCACTCAATGCCACAGAGATGCAAGTTGGTGCTCAAGAGCAAAGGCTCGCCAATAAAGTATTAGAAGCTAAAGATGCACTCACAAGGCCCTTTTCAGGACTCTGAATTACATAAAAAATAAATCTTAAAAAGTAAAATTTAAGTCTGTGTGAACTTGCATTGGAAGGTAATGAACTTAGAAACCTGTTCACCATTCTACACACTGTACTGGTGTAGGTATGGTTATGCTGTAAAAAAAAATATCAAAAATACACATACCATAACAATTTATACACTTGGGACATTCAAAAATGAGTATGGCATACAATGAGGGATTACAAAAACATATATGTTCCACCAGTTTCACTGTAGAGATGCAGAAGTATGAAATAAATAGTTTTCTTTAAGCCTATGCAGGACTTATGAACATCACTGTAAATGAGTGCCATATCCATGACCAGCATTCAATTTTTTTGGGGGGGGGTCATGGGTTTCATATCATAGCATTTCTGTATGCAAGGTGTCAATTTGTATTGAATTGATGATGCCCTACATTTTTTAATTCACTTTTTTTCTCTATCTCGTTCCATTTTCAAGATAAAAATGCTAACTCCGTTGTTTTCCACCAGGTGGCGCTATAGGTGGTTTCATTGCGTAGCACATGGATACTTTACTAAACCTAGACACCACTTCTATGCCTATAGCTGCCTCTGTTCTCAAGTTAATGGCGGTGGACAGGATATGGGTGGACACACTGTAGATATCTGATGAAAGGTTTTTATCCCAAAATGTATAATATTGCTTAGACAATAAATCGCTTTGCTTTACAGAAAAAGCTGGCTTATTTGTATATTCTGTTTACTTTTTTGAATATCTGGATCAAGTTTACACTTGTCGTATTCCATGGTTGACCTGCTGCTGGATTTGATACTGTGTTTAGTTTAAATAGCAAAATACCCAGGGGATCCACAATATCAACTGTAAAAAATAGCTGAATCCAGGCGATAGAAAAGGTACATATGTACGAAACCTAAAATATAACTTTTATTCGTGTATAGCTAAAAAGTGAAACTCAGTTCACGAGAGGTGAGTAAAACAGACACACATAGACAATAATCATAGTCATGCTGCCATAGGGCTATAATAATACTGTGTTTACCCTAATCAAATGACTTACCACAACTGATTAAAGTGAGAGCTTTTCTTTCTTATATTTTGATGATATTACCCTATGTAGTGGTCTATTTTTTTATAGTTGAACTTTTTATTGCTGTCTGTCTAGATGGATATGTGACCACTGCAGTTAATCAGTGGCCACAGTGGTCACTTGCCTATCTAGGTGGACCAGGGTTTTTACGAAAGGTCCTTATAGAATCTTGAACATAGAGTAAAACATGGTATCAACAAGGACTAAAGGTGGCTTTACACGCTACGAGATCGCTAAAGTGATCTCGTTGGGGTCACGGAATTTGTGACGCACATCCGGCTGCTTTAGTGATGTTGTTGCGTGTGACACCTATTAGCGATTTTGAATCGTTGCAAAAACGTTCAAAATCGCTAATCGTGACATGCCCCCCTCTTCCCAAATATCGTTGCTTCTGCAGTAACGATGTTGTTCCTCGTTCCTGCGGCAGCACACATCGCTAAGTGTGACACCGCAGGAATGAGGAACCTCTCCTTACCTGTGTCCCGCCAGCAATGAGAAAGGAAAGAGGTGGGCGGGATGTTCGTCCCGCTCATCTCCGCCCCTCCGCTTTGATTGGGCGGCCGCTTAGTGACGTCACTGTGACGCAGAACGAACCGCCGCCTTAGAAAGGAGGCGGGTCGCCGGTCACAGCGACGTCGCAGAGCAGGTATGTGCGTGTGACGCTGCCGTAGCGATAAAGTTCGCGACGGCAGCGATCACCACATATCGGTCGTACGATAGGGGCGGGTGCTATCACGCTCGACATCGCTAGCATCGGCTAGCGATTTCACAGAGTGTAAAGCGGCCTTAAGAAAGCAGCTTATGCAGTAGCCACCTGGTACACTTCAGCTATATGACACCTTAGCAGCATACAGTCATTTTAGTGTGATCCCCGTGTATGCTTCCAAAACCCCAATGATCTTATTTTCACTTGAAGTGGTAATTATCTTAATCTTTGAAGGCAGATTTTTTTTTTAAGCTCATTTTTTCATCTTGACTATGTTTAAAGTAGATTATTTGACTTCTGGGCTGCCCAGTTGGTCATTTTTTGAGCTGCTCAGAAGTCACAGTCTGTCTTAACATAATTTCTACAATCTTATGACTAGGGTCTTGTGGTAAACAGTGATTGGCGGACTCGCAGATAACCGGTTCTAGCCCGGAATTAATCTCGGATTTCTGTCCGACCTATGGCGACCAGAATCCGGCACGTAGAAATGTTAATAGGAGGGATAGGGGGATTGAAGCAAGTGTGCTATACTTATCAAGTCTCTGGTTGTAACTGCTTCCGTGGCTGCTCACTCTCTTCCGGAGCCATGCATTATTGCTCATCTATATTCACTGCTTCCTTGCCCATAGGCAGTCCTGGCATCTGTAATTAGTTGCAGTCAGATGCGCCCTCAGCCTGTGTGACAGTGGCTGACTGCAACCAATCACAGGCACGATCTGTGGGTCACTGTAGATTGGAGTGAAAATAAATAAATAGTCGTACAGTCATCCCATGTATTGATACCAGCAAAGATAAAGTCACAGCTTTCAAAAGAAGAGGAACCACATGCAGCTTTTCTTTTTTTTTTTTTTTTTTTTTTTTTTTAAATTACCCAGCCATGATAAAGCCTGACAGCTGGGGGCTGGTATTCTCAGGATGAAGAGACCCATACTTATTGGGCCCCCAGCCTAAAAATAGCCTCCTGCAGCCACCCGGAACTACTGCATCCATTAGATGTGACAATCCCAGAACTTTATCTGGCTCTTACCAATTACCATGGTGTGGTTGCAATCAGGGTAATAAGGGGTTAATGACAGATCACAGCTGCCACTAAGCCTTAGATTAGTATTGTGAGGTGTCTATGAGACCCTCAAATTACTAATCTGTAAGTCAAAAGAAATAAACACAAACACCCAAAAAATCCTGTACTTCAATCAAAATAAAAAAAAACACTCTTTTTCACCCCAAAGCACCCAAGTCTGATGAAATCCACATGAGGTCCCATGACGATTTCAGCTCTGCTACATGTCAAGTCACAGCGTCAGCCATAAAACACGACCACCCGCTATGAGCTTCAGACAGAGAATGAATGAGCCGCGCAATGAGTGATGACATCCCTCAGTTTAGTTGTGGTCACAGCTGGAGTTTCCCTTGGTCCTCCACCTGTGATCGCAGGTAGCCTGACCTCAGTAAACTCAGGTTCACAGACCTGCATTTCCTGGCAGAAAAGTGCGTTTTTTCCAAGTGATACAGATGATGTGCAAACAGATACAGTTAAAACATTTTATTAGTATTTGGTACCATTGCCCTTAAATTGTATGACTTGAGCCAGTTGTTTTAAATATTCTTCCACAAGCTTCTTACAATAGTTGGTAGGAATTTGGGCCCATTCCTCCGGACAGAATTGGTGTAACTGAGTCATGTTTGTAGGTTGCCTTGCTTGCACTGCCCTTTTCAGATATGCCCATAAATTTACAGTAGGATTGAGATCATGGCTTTCTGATGGCCACTCCAAAACATTGACATTGTTATCCTTAAGCCACTTTGTAACCAGTTTGTCAGTAGGCTTTGGGTTATTGGCTATTTGGAAGACCCATTTCCTCTCCAGCTTTAAGTTCCTGGCTGATGACTTGAGATGTTGCTTTAGTATTTTCACATAATCTTTTTTCCTCATGATGCCATCTGTTTTGTGAAATGCACCAATCCCTCCTGCAGCAAAACAACCCCGCAACATGATGCTGCCACCCCCGTGTTTCACAGTTGGGATGGTGTTCTTAGGCTTCAAAGCTTCTCCCTTTTTTCTCCAAACGTAACAATGGTCATATGGTCATTATGGCCAAACAGTTCAATTTTAGTTTCATCAGACTGTGATGTCGCCAAAAATTAAAGTCCTTGTTCCTGTGTGCATTTGCAAACAATAATCTGTCTTCTTTATGTTTCTTTTGGCAGAGTGGCCTTTCAGCCCATGTAGATTCAGTACTCGTTTCATTATAGATAATGGCACACTTACCAGTTTCCGCCAAGGTCTTTTGCGTTTGTTCTTGGGTCGATATTCACATGTCTGACCAAAGAACATTCATCGCTGGAACAAGGAACCAATCTCCTTCCTGAGCGGTATCATAGCTGTTCATTCTCATCTTATTGATACTTGCATGTAATTGTTTGTACAGATGAACGAGGCATCATCAGGTATCTGGAAATTGCACCCAAGGATGAACCAGACTTGTGCAAGTCCACAATTCTCTTCCTGATATATTGGTTGATTTCTTTTGACTTTCCCATGATGCTACACAAAGAAGCCGTGTATTTCAGGTGTGTATTAAAATACATCCACAGGTGTGTCTCTAATTAACTCAGATGTTGGCAATAAACCTATTAGAAGCTTCCAAAGACATGACATCATCATATGGGTTGTCCCATATTGTTTAAAGGCATAGTACTCTTAAGGCCCATTTACACGCTACGATATCGCTAGCGATATCGCTAGCGAGCGTACCCACCCTCGTCGTTTGTGCGTCACGGGCAAATCGCTGTCCATGGCGAACAATATCGCTAACACCCGTCACCCATACTTACCTTCCTAGCGACGTCGCTGTGGGTGGCAAACAACCTCTTTATTAAGGGGGAGGTTCGTGCGCCGTCACAGCGACGTCACACAGCGGCCAACCAATAGAAGCGGAGGGGCGGAGACCAGCCGCATTGACGACACGCCCACATCGTTGCCGGAGGACGCAGGTAAGCTGTTGTTCGTCATCTCCGGGGTGTCACATGTAGCGATGTGTGCTGCCTCAGGAACGACGAACAACCTACGTCCACAACGACCAACGAGATTTTGAAAATGAACGACGTGTCAATGATCAATGATTAGGTGAGTAATTTTGATTGTTAACACTCGCTCAGAGCTGTTACACGCAACGACATCGCTAACGACGCCGGATGTGCGTCACAAATTCCGTGACCCCGACGACATATCGGTAGCGATATTGTTGTGTGTAAATGGGCCTTTAGTGTATGTAAATTTTTGACTTTGCAGAAAGTAATAAAATGCCTTAAAACATTCTCTTTTACTATTTTGGCATTTGGCAAATATAATTTTGGTAATGATTATTAACCTAAAACGGGAAACGTATATTCTAATTTAATGTCAGATAGTGAGAAAAACATGGATATGTATCTTTTTAGATAGCGTATGGAAATTTCTGGTTTCAACTATACCTTAGGCTATGTGCGCACGTTGCGTAATTGCATGCAGTTACGCTGCGATCTGCACCGCAGCGTAACTGCATGCGTCCTGCGTCCCCTGCACAATCTATGGAGATTGTGCAGGAGCCGTGCGCACGTGGCGTATTAGAGCGCAGCACTTCGGCTGCTGCCCGAAGCGCGCGTTCTAAGAACTGACATGTCACTTCTTTCCTGCGCTTTGCCTGCATCCCCCGCCCTGTCTATGGGAGGGGCTGCACTCAGAGCGCATGGAATCGGCTTTTTTTTTTTTCATTACGGACTGTTTCTGCAACGATTTGAAGCGCACGTTTGCTCTTTAAATCGCTGCAGAAATTTCTGCACTGACAGTACGCACATGGCCTAAAGGTAGTAGTTTGAAACCTCAATAATGCATCACGTTGCCACACAAAGAAATACATAGATGGTGGAAGGTAAAATAGCTAAAGTGGCAACTCACCCACCAGAAAACACTGGATGTGCGTTATGCAACTGCTTCGTATTGGGAAAGCCTATTGCCGATGATGTTTTTTCTAAGATTCCTTATGGAGCAGTTGTTTGGCCAGGCATCATGTATGCAATAGGTCTAAACAGCCAAAAGTGCTCTACTAAGTACTATGAAAATGTGAAGAGATTGTAAAATGCATTGAAATATAAGGAATATGGTTGGGAAATAATTGGAGATTTCAAAATGTTGGCATTTTTGATGGGTGTTCAAGGAGGGCATACTAAGATTCCATGTTTTCTTTGTCTTTGGGATAGCAGGGACACTATAGCACATTACCATAGACAATATTGGCCTGAACGTACTGAGTTTTCTGTGGGGAATAACAACATTAAATGTGAGCCGCTTGTAGACCCTCAAAAGGTACTGATGCCACCTCTGCACATCGAACTGGGCCTCATGAAACAATTTGGCACAGCTTTGGACAAGGAATCAGTGGCTTTCAAGTATCTACAAGATCTCTTACCAAAGCTGTCAGAAGCAAAAGTTAAAGCTGGCATTTTCGTTGGCCCTCAAATCAGGAACGTTATGGAGTGTCAAGTGTTTCCCAAACTCCTCAAAAGAAAAGAGAAAGAAGCCTGGATCAGGTTTGTTAACGTAGTTACAGGCTTGCTTGGAAATCATACTGCTGAAAACTATGTTACATTGGTTGAAACTGGTGAAAAGCTATAGCAAAATGCGCTGCAAGATGTCTTTAAAAGTTCATATCCTACATGCCCATCTTGATAGACTCAAACAGAACAGGGGAGCCTATTAAGAGGAGCAAGGAGAGAACTTTCCTCAAGATATCCTACATTTTGAACGTCGCTACTGTCAAGGTTCAAAATGACGATGATGATGATGAGACTCAAAGGATCTCTCGGATCCGGCTGCTGTTTCTAATTAAAATGTCATGAGTGCACTTAGAGACTAAATAACTAGACAGCAAGTCAGTTACATCTATCTCCATGACTGGCTCTTAACCAAGTGCGCTTTTTATTGTTTGAAAGAAACTCTAGTCCAAGCAGTAAGGGGGTGTAAACAAAAGTTTTAGTCCAATCAAGTATCGCAGGGCAGGGCTTCATGACGTAGAGAGATCTACACATCCTCCTTGGATTGGTCAGTCCAGACTCCAGGAATTTCCTTTGTCCATCTGTCTTGGGTGCAAAACAGGAAATAGCAGCCATCTTTACAATTACATGTGCTGGTATATACTGGGTCTAAGGAAAATACACTGAATATGCAATATACATATATACATGTTAGTAAGAAACAAAAGCATTCACAAATATGTGTGTTAGTTCACATCTACTGAACTATATAACTGAGTCTATGAAATGGCTGAATTAAGTATTTTTGGATACTCAATTCTTTATCTTCAACACTACCAGGGAAACTACAATTAAAACATGACGGGGGACTACATTTGGGGGGTCAATGTGTGAAAGTGATCAGACATACCATCGCAAAATTTTCATGAATTTTTAGAATTTTGATTAAAATTTGCTTACGCATTGAAATATATTGTATTTTGTTTTTATTATGAACTTAAACCCAAATATTTGTAATTTACCTTACAGACGGTATTCAATTTCAAGTTTTTGCAAGCTAATAATTTCTTTACGTTTATTTTTTATATAACCAATTAAGAAATTACATTTATCCCCTGGGACCAAAAATCATGTTACGCAGAGAATGGATTCAATTATTTTGGAAGAGTCAATCACCGATCGTGTGAATGCAGCCAAAGTGTAATTTTGCGTTGAATTTTGAGAAACACCTTGTTACATTAGTTGTGTTGATATTTGCAATGGAGTGGGGTGAATAATTTTGACTGCAGTATGCAAGTTTATATATATATATATATATATATATACAACTTTGTAGGTCTGTAGGACATGCATCCATATGATAATGTCATAGTGAGTAAAGCGTTTGAATCATTTTTGGGTGATGTTGACGCAGAAATCACATTATTACAATATTTCTGAAGAATATCCCTTTCATATGTTCAACTCATCTGTAACCAATTGTATTCAGCAGTCTCAGTAATGTTATTGTTTCCTATGTGGATGTCTTGTTGCTGTAACCGCCAGCTGTTGGCCAACACCACTGCATGTTTCTTTCCCATTCAACAGTTATGTTTTGACTTTTCATCATATGCCTTTCCAAAATAATGGAAAAAGCATGCATGTGACATTGCAGTGTGACTGTCTACTATGGTCGCCATAACCAAGTACTATACAGTACATACCAAAAATATTCGCATGTGTAGGATAGGGTGTTATCCATATGTAATGCTCCAATGTGGTGGTGTATATGCCTTTAAGATGTAGCAGACCTGAGAGCTCTCTTATTATGTTTGCACTCTCTTAACATTCCCCTTTGCAGATATAGAGAGAATTCAGCACATAGAAGTGGTTTATATATGCACAAAGACAATTTGAATATTTCCCAGAGGTGCATTGCGGCTTAAAAGTCTCCTCACTGGCCTGCTGGAATGGTGTGTCAGTCTCCGCAAAAAGAATAGCTTCCCCTTTAAACTACATCCTTAGCCTCCCATACAGCCAGATCAGATCTCATACTTTGCACTGACGAGGGACAACCATTTCGAAACACTGTGTCTGCAAGTTTGTAAAAGAATCCAGCTAACCCACATCTGACCTCACCGCACCTCAGACTCGGATCCGGCCCTGCCCTGGCCGCACAGCAATGAAAATGAAGAAAAACGATCCAGCTGAGTGACCAGGTGATTTATTCAGTGCAGTTCAGACAAGGCATATGGTCGTGGTTAACGTGTTTCTGGCTTAACGCCCTTAATCATAACCCAATCATATGATTAAGCGCGTTAAGCCAGAAACGCGTTAACCACGACCATATGCCTTGTCTGAACTGCACTGAATAAATCACCTGGTCACTCAGCTGGATCGTTTTTCTTCATTTTCATTACTGTGTTTGCAAATTGAGGTTCTGATCTGGCATAAATCCTAAGTCATGCGACAAGACTCATTGGAGGGTCACTTTGACTTCTAGGATTGCTACCTCCAACAGGTGGCACCAGGGTTTGCCTTTTTTTTCTCGCTGAAGAGACAATTTGAATATATGCACAAAGTGACATACCTCTTATGTTCTGCTATTTAGAGGTTATTAAGGGTTAATGAGGCAGCCCTGCTTTTCATATATTGCATACAGGTCACCTGGTAAAACCTCATGACCAGGGCCGGCTCCAGGTTTTTGTGGGCCCTGGGCGAAAGAGTCTCAGTGGGCCCCATCCACACATAGACATGCACAGATACATACACATACAGGCATACGTACGCATACTTATTTAAAGAGAAATTCACAAAAACACATAAATAGACATAAATCTAGACACAGTCATATACACTGACATACATAAATACACATCATACATGCACACACACACACACGCATTATTTTTATATATTTATCCTGTGTATATATATTTCTAATATTGGGAAGCCGGCAACAGCCTCACTCACCTCCCGGCTTGTCTAACAGACATGGCCGCACATAGAGCACACTAACACTGCTGTATATACATCACAAGAGAGGCTGGGGACAAACACATTACTGGGGGAATATATATTACTGAGGAAAGGGGTATACAGCAATGGGGAGCATACAGCTCTAGAGGAGGGCAGTGACTGAGGTGGGGGGGCAAACAGCTGTGAGGTGGGGGTGACATGCAGCTCTGGGCGTATACAGCTCTAGGGTGGGGGGGGGGACATACAGCTCTGAGGGGGTATACAGCACCTGGGTGGAGGGAACATACAGCTCTGAGGGGGTACACAGCACCTGGGTGGAGGGAACATACAGCTCTGAGGGGGTATACAGCACCTGGGTGGAGGGGACATACAACTCTGGGGGTATAGTAGTTTGCAGCCCCCATATTGTGTTATGAAGCCCCCATTGTCCTCCATATAGTATTATGTAGCCCCCATATGCACTATGCAGCCCCCATATAACATTAAGCAGCCCCCATATAGCACAATGCAGACCTAGATAGCATTAGGCACCTTCATGTAGTATACAGCCCACATATAGCACAATGCAGACACATATAGCATTAGGCACCTTCATGTAGTATATAGCCCACTTATAGCACAATGCAGACCCAGATAGCATTAGGCACCCTCATGTAGTATACAGCCCCTAAATACCACAGTGCAGATCCAGATAGCATTAGGCACCCTCATGTAGTATATAGCCCCTATATACCACAGTGCAGAGCCAGATAGCATTAAGCACCCTCATGTAGTGCAGATCCCCTATATAGTACATTGCAGAGTCAGATAGCATTAGGCACCCTCATGTAGTATACAGCCCCTATATACCACAGTGCAGAGCCAGATAGCATTAGGCACCCTCATATAGTACACAGCACCTATATAGCACAGTGCAGAGCCAGATAGCATTAGGTATCCTCATGTAGTACACAGACCTATATAGTACAGTGCAGACCCAGACAGCACAGTGCAGAGCCAGATAGCATTAGGCACCCTCATGTAGCATACAGCTTGTATATAGCACAGTGCAGAGCCAGATAGCAATAGGCACCCTCATGTAGCATACAGCTTGTATATAGGCTATATACAAGCTGTATGCTACATGAGGGTGCCTATTGCTATCTGGCTCTGCACTGTGCTATATACAGGCTGTGCTATATAACATAGCACAGCCTGTATACAGCACAGTGCAGAGCCAGATAGCAATAGGCACCCTCATGTAGAATACAGTGATTAATACTCAGTGGCGTAACTAGAGTTTGATGGGCCCTGGTGCAAAATTTGGACCGGGGCCCCCCTCCACGTACACCGACACTTAGGGTACGGAATAATGACAGACACTTGGGGTACAGGATAATGACGCTTAGCACCAGCACCCAGGTTTCCCATGATCTGAAATCCCTCTATCAGTACCCTGCTTTCCCATGTTCTGATATCCATCTTGTCCTCAGCACCCAGCTTCCCCATGCTCTACTATACATCTTTCCCTCAGCACCCAGCTTTCCCATATAAGAGCATGGGAAAGCTGGGTGCTGAGAGATGTACAGCAGAGCATGGGAAAGCTGGGTGCTGAGGGAAAGAGCCTTTTTCCCTCAGGACAAAACATTTCCATTCCATACTTGTATCTTTGTCCCCCCTTGTATATAGATCTCCAAATACTATAATGGCCCCCACATAGCCTTCCGTATAATATAAAGGGTCCCACATAACCCTTGATATATTAGAATGCACCCCCATAGTTCTCCATGTATTACAATGCATTTCCCCAAAGTTCTCCACGTATTATAATTCACCCCATAGTTCTCCATATATTATACTGCACCACATAGGCCTCCAGTTTTATAACGCACACCCATAGTCCATGTATAAGGTAGCCTCTATAGTCCTCCATATATTATAATGTAGCCCCCATAGTCCTATATGTATTATAATGTAGCGCCATAAATCATATTGTATTATGCAGCCCCATACTCCTCCATGTATAATGCACCCCTATATTCCATGTATAAGGTGTCCTTCATTTTGTATTATGCAGCCCATACTCCTCCATGTATAATGCACCCCTAGTCCATGTTTAAGGTGTCCTTCATGTTTATTATGTAGTCCCATAGACCTCCATGTATCATGCAGCCAGCACCCCCAGGCCTCCATGTGTCATGCAGCCAGCAAAATAAAAAAACAAGTACCTCTCTTCTCCTTCCGACCCCTGCGACCGCGGTAGTTACTCCCCTGCCCCCATATCTCACACACCCTGCTCCCCATACAGCCTGCACCCCCCAGATCACACACTACACCCCCATATGTCACACACCCTGCTCCCCATAAAGCCTGCACCCCCCAGATCACACACACTACACCCCCATATCTCACACACCCTGCTCCCCATACAGCCTGCACCCCCATATCATACACACTACACCCCCACATCTCACACAGCTTGCACCCCCCCAGATCACACACACTACACCCCCATATCTCACACACCCTGCCCACATATCTCACCCTGCCTGTACCCCAACTTACCCCTCTCAAACTCTCTGCACCCTTCACATCCTTCTGTCACAGTCTGCAGCCCTCATATGCCGCTCACCCTGCACCCCCCTCCCCCTCATGTCCCCTCTTTTCTTATTACCAGTCATGTGTCCAAATCTCCGTCAGGATTCAGCATCTCTTGCTTTCTGCCCGGCATCCTGTGTCTCCTCCCACACAGTCACATGGGCGTGACATCATCGCAGGTCCTGCAGGATGGCTTATTCCTTATTCCGTCTTCTGTGCAGGTCAGGAGCACTCCTGCAGCTCAGAAACGGCTAGTGGGCCTCTCCAGGTCAGGGGCCCCTCTACTGACACTGTGCTCCCCTGACTCACAGGCCGGCCCCCTGACGGTCGCATTGTCGGCCACTACACAGCGGCACTACACATAGGGGTCCGGCAGCCGGCTCTGCAGAGCGGCTGCCGGGCCCCTATGTGTACTTGTGCCGCTATGTAGTGGCCGGCCTGTGAGTCAGGGGAGCCCAGTGTCAGTAGAGGGGCGGCTCACTTCTCCTCGTTCCCCCGCTGATCCGGTCTCCTCGGCGCGTCGTCCATTGCTGTCGCTCGCTCTGACCTCTCAGCAGGTGCGCAGTGATGACGTCACCGCGGTCCTCTGCAGAGCTGTCAGAAGAACGCCGACAGTCACAGCGGGGAGAATGATGAGAGAGCGCGCCGCTCACTCTCTCCGGGCCCCCCTGAGTAGCGGTGCGCCACTCCTGCCACCGCGAGTGGCCCCCCCGGCAGCTCAGGGCCCCGGCATTTGACCGGGTTTGCCGGGTGCTGGCGCCGGCCCTGCTCATGACTTTGTAAGGAGAGGAGGCATTTTGTCTCTGAGTGAGTCAGTCTGGAGAAGCTGAGGGAGAAAGTAAGGGAGCAGCTGTAAATCCTGTATATATATCAGAACCCAGTCTCAGCTGCAGATAATTGTGTGGTTAGGATGGTGCAACAGAAAGAGAAGCCAAGGAATCACTGCACTCGTATAACCACATACCTACCCTGGAATGTAAGTGTGATAGCTGAATAAGAATTGAGCCTGTGAGCAAGCATCATTCACCTGGATGCACCTATGTAAACTTACAACAGGTAAATGTGTTGTTTTCTACTGCTCCTTTTGGCTTCCCTGTTTTCTGAACTAATCAGAGTTCACCGTGTTACACCACACTACCTGGAAACATAGATAAATTAAGGACATCCTTGTGTCACAAACTCTTTTGCTTTTTCTTTGTTTTCTTCTTGTTGTCACTGCCATGGTGACATGGCATCTACCGTAGACCACTTGGACACACGGGACATATACAAATGGTCAGTAACACTTTTTATTTGTTATTTAAAGTGTATCTTTCAGCTGGATCACGCCCCCGACCCCAACTATATGCGCACGTAGAACTTTTAAACATAATGTAAGTCCAGCAATACTTTTGCATGGCCGTAGATGACTCTACATGACTGTAGACTAAGGGGCCCTTTGCACACTACGACATCGCAGGTGAAATGTCGGTGGGGTAAAATCGAAAGTGACGCACATCCGGCCTCGCTGTCGATATCGTAGTGTGTAAAGCCTTTTTGATACGATTAACGAGCGCAAAAGCGTCGTAATCGTATCATCGGTGTAGCGTCGGTCATTTCCATGATTTGGAAATGACCGATGTTACGATGTTGTTCCTCATTCCAGCGGCAGCACACATCGCTGTGTGTGAAGCCGCATGAGCGAGGAACATCTCCTACCTGCGTCACGGCCGCCAATGCGGAAGGAAGGAGGTGGGCGGGATGTTTACGTCCCACTCATCTCCACCCCTCCGCTTCTTTTGGCCGCCTGCCATGTGACTTCGCTATGACCCCGGCTGACCCGCCCCCTTAATAAGGAGGCGGGTCGCCGGCCAGAGCGACGTCGCAGGACAGGTGAGTGCATGTGAAGCTAGCGTAGCGATAATGTTCACTACGCCAGCTATCACCATGGTATCGCAGCTGCGATGGGGGGGCGGACTATCGCACACGGCATCGCAGCATCGGCTTGCGATGTCGTAGTGTGCAAAGGGCCCCTAAATTTCCAATTCTATTCCGCTGCCTATCGCTACCTCCTGCTTAAGGCCGGTGTCCCACTTGCGATTGCCTTGCATGTATTTCGCACGAGTTTCGCGTCATGGACTCACTCTGCTCACAGAAGAGGGTCAGTTGCATGCATCTCTATGCAGCCGACCCTCTCTTGTGAGCAGAGTGTGAGTCCGTGACGGGTGAAGCACCGCGAAACTCGCACAAAATACACGCAAGGCAATCGCAAGTGGGACACCGGCCTTACTAACAGCCTCTATGCTGTGTCACTACAGGCAAAGGAGCCATTTAGGCAGAAGGTGGCAATGATGTGCAGGGAATAGAGCTGGAGTGACCAAGGTTGCAGATCTGCAAATAGTTCTTCAGCCTCATTTGCTTATAAATTCAAACAATATTTTTCATGAATGATCAGAATGGCCATGTAAAAGGTATTGCTGCACTTGTGTTTCAAAAAGCTACATGTACATATACAGTATGTCACAAAAGTGCGTACACCCCTCACATTTTTGTCAATATTTTACTTTATCTTCTCATAGGACAACACTGAACATATGACACTTTGATACAATATAAAGTAGTCAGTGTACAGCTTGTATAACACTAAGTTTAGTGTACCCTCTAAATAACTCAACACACAGCTATTAAGGTCTAGACCACTGGCAACAACAGTGAGTACACCTCTAAGTAAAAATGGCCAAATTGTGCCCAATTAGCCATTTTCACTCATCTGTGTCATCTAAATCATTAGTGTTAAAAGATTTCAGGTGTGAATGGGGAGCAGGTGTGTTCAATTTGATCTCATCACTCACATACTGGTCACTTGAAGTTTAACATGGCTCCTCATGGCAAATAATTTTCTGAGGATCTTTAAAAAAGAATTGTAGCTCTACATAAAGATGGCATAGGCTATAAGAATATTGCCAACACCTTCAAACTGAGCTCCAGCACGGTGGCCAAGACCATACAGTGGTTTAACAAGACAGGTTCCTTTCAGAACAGGCCTCGTCACAGTTGACCAAAGAAGTTGAGTGCATGTACTCAGCATCATATCCAGAGGTTGTTTATTCAAAATAGACGTATGAATGCTGGCAGCATTGCTGCAAAGGTTAAAGGGGGGGTCAGCCTGTCAATGCTAAAGTCATATGCCACACACTACATCAAATTGGTCTGCATGGCTGTCATCCCAGAAGGAAGCCTCTTCTAAAAATGATGCACAAGAAAACTAGTTTGTCGAAGACAAGTAGACTAAGGAAATGGATTACTGCAACCATGTCCTGTTGTCTGATGTGACCAAGATAAACTTATTTGGTTCAGATGGTGTCAAGTGTGTGTGGCAGCAACTAGATGAGGAGTACAAAGACAATTGTGTCTTGCCTAAAATTAAGCATGGTGGTGGGAGTGTCATGGTTTGGGGTTGCATGAGTGCTGACGGCTGTAGGTGCTACAGTTCATTGAGGAAAGCATGAATGTCAACATGTATTGTGACATACTGAAGCAGATCATGATCCCCCCAGTTTGGAGACTGGGCAGAAGGGCAAATTGCATTATAACATGATAACATTGCTAAATTGATTGGTCTGGAGAACATGTGGATAATGCCAGTGGCTCAGTGAATGCCTAAGTGTCCCAAGCACCATTTTTCAATACAACGGTGCCAAGCTGTATGCTAGTCGTGCTACTGTGTGCAGTCTGCATGTCCTAAATGAGCCACCATGGCTTGTATTATCTCCGGGACTTGTCTCCCATTGAGCACATCCGGGGCATCATTGATGGGCAATTACAAAGAGATCTGCCAGCTGCGGATCTTGATGATTTTCCCAAGTGCATTCAGTATGACAACATTGCTTAGACAACTATTAATAACTTCGCTGGTAGCATCCAAGACGTGTAAGGGCAGGGATTTCTGCAAATGGTGATTATACTCAATCCTGAATAAAAAATATTTTTATCATTTACATATCATAAACATATATATTCATCCAGGTATTTTCATAAATCCATAACATTTCCTTTTTGGTTTGGAAATTTCAATGTTGAGGAATACTAATTCCGCATATAAGAGATATGTGGCATTTGCTTAATAACCCTGCCGCCAGATCACCAGAGCAGCTCCAACTCCCCCGACTTAAGCCCGCTTTACACGCTACAAGATATCTTACGATGTGTCGGCGGGGTCACGTCGTAAGTGACGCACATCCGGCATCGTAAGGTATGTTGTAGTGTGTGACAGGGACGTGCAATTGCGATTGAACAAAAAAACGTTCATCGCACGCACGTCGTTCATTCCTGATGAATTGAATGTCAGATTGTTCATCGTACCCGGGGTAGCGCACATCGCAGTGTATGACACCCTGGGAACGATGAACAGATCTCACCTGCCTCCTGCGGCTCCCGGCCCACAATGCGGAAGGAAGGAGGTGGGCGGGATGTTTACGTCCCGCTCAGCTCCACCCCTCCGCTTCTATTGGCCGGCTGCCGCGTGACGTCGATGTGAAGCCAAACGTCCCTCCCACTCCAGGAAGTGGACGTTGGCCGCCCACATCGAGGTCGTATGGAAGGTAAGTACGTGTGACGGGGGTTAATCGTTTGTGAGGCACTTTCAACAAATTGAACATGCTGCACATAAGATGGGGTGTTGCAAATCGCATACGATATCGTATGCGAAATTGCAACGTGTAAAGCAGGCTTTACTGTCTGGTATATTGTAAGCCTATGGAGGCAGGGTCCTCTCCCCCCTCTGAACAAATATTGATAATTTACCTAAGGCTAGTTTCACACTTGCGTTGAATGGCATCCGTTGCATTGTGTTGTGTGACAGATACAACGGATGTGTTGCATATAGTGGCACAACGGATCGTACAAAAAACGGAAACATCTTTTTTTTTACAGTTTCACCGGCGGCAGACTATTGTGAACGATCAGCTGATCACCCGGCTGCCGGGCGCTCAGCTGATCATTCACAGCAGCCGGTCGCCGGGTGATCAGCTGAATTGCTCACAGCAGCCGGTCGCCGGGTGATCAGCTATCATTCGGCCGCCGAGAATGTGTACAGGGGGCGGAGGGGCGGAGTGCGGGGTGGGTGGAGCCGAGCGGGGCCATGGTGCTGAGGACAGGTGAGTGTGTGTGCGCTTGTGTGTGTGCGTATGCGCGCATGTACGTGTGCGTGTGTGTGTGTACATGCGGAGTGGAGTGCGGAAGGGGGCGGAGCCGAGCGGGGAAGTGTTGGGCTCCCTGCACACGTAGCCAGGGTAAATATCGGGTAACTAAGCAAAGCACTTTGCTTGGTTACCCGATATTTACCTTGGTTACCAGCGTACACCGCTTAGCACTGGCTCCTTGCACACGTAGCCAGGGTAAATATCAGGTAACTAGGCAAAGCACTTTGCTTGGTTACCCGATGTGTACCCTGGTTACAGGTGCAGGGAGCCAGAGAGTGCATGCGCAGTGAAATCCTAAGGATTCCGCTGCTCAAAAAAAGTTACATGTTGCATTCCTTCCGCCCGGCGTAAGCAACGCAGCGTCGGCCAGCGGAAGCAACGCAGGTACTTTTGGCACAATCCATCGTCCATACAAGTCTATGGGAATCAGCGTTTTCCAAAAGGGCGGATTGTGACGGAAGGAAAACAACGCCAGTGTGAAAGTACCCTAAGGCTGCATCCGAATGGATGTAACATGGCTCAATACAACTAAGAAGTTGTACAAAGCAATAATATTTTAGAACAGGGTGGGGACCCTCCAGCCCACGGGCAATGACTTTTTATGCGGCCCCTGGGCACATTCCCGGGGACCACAGTGCTCAGGTGGCAGCCACGGTCTTGTCAGCTGACAACCCTTTAAATTAACAATGTGTGATGCGAGGACACTCCCACAGCATTTGCTGTGTGCGCATACCATGAGGTCCTCGCACTGGCCGTTGACAGAGTTCTGAGGACGTACTTTGTGGGCGGGTAAGTGTGAGGTGTGCTCCTGTCCCACAGAAGAAGAGGAACAGCAGGTTTACCGGCCTTCTTGCTCTACATGCCTCCCGATGCTGTGAGACTCCACCATGAGCCAGTGAGCCCTCCAGCCCATCCAGTGAGCCCTCCAGCCCATGCAGTGAGCCCTCCAGCCCATGCAGTGAGCCCTCCAGCCCATCCAGTGAGCCTTCCAGCCCCATCCTGTGAGCCCTCCAGCCCCGTCCTGTGAACCCTCCAGCCGCATCCTGTGAGCCTTCCAGCCTTGTCCTATGAGTCCTCTAGCCCCGTCCTGTGAGCCCTCCAACCCCATCCTGTGAGCCCTAAAGCTCCATCCTTTGTGCCCTCTAGTTCCGTCCTGTGAGCCCTCCAGCCCCGTGCTGTGAGCCCTCCAGCCCCGTGCTGTGAGCCTTCCAGCCCCGTCCTGTGAGCCCTGCAGCCCCGTCCTGTGAGCCCTCCAGCCCTGTCCTGTGAGCCCTCCAGCCCCATCCTGTGAGCACTCCAGCCCCGTCCTGTGAGCCCTCCAACCCATCCTGTGAGCCCTCCAGCACATCCAATGAGCCCTGCAACCCATCCAGTGAGCCCACCAGCCCATCCAGTGAGCCTTCCAGCCCCATCCTGTGAGCCCTCCAGCCCCGTCCTGTGAGCCCTCCAGCCCCGTCCTGTGAGCCCGCCAGCTCCATCCTGTGAGCCTTCCAGCCTTGTCCTGTGAGTCCTCCAGCCCTGTCCTGTGAGCCCTCCAGCCCCGTCCTGTGAGCCCTCCAGCCCCATCCTGTGAGCACTCCAGCCCCGTCCTGTGAGCCCTCCAACCCATCCTGTGAGCCCTCCAGCACATCCAATGAGCCCTGCAACCCATCCAGTGAGCCCACCAGCCCATCCAGTGAGCCTTCCAGCCCCATCCTGTGAGCCCTCCAGCCCCATCCTGTGAGCCCTCCAGACCCGTCCTGTGAGCCCTAAAGCTCCGTCCTGTGTGCTCTCCAGTTTCATCCTGTGAGCTCTCCAGCCCCGTCCTGTGAGCCCTCCAGCCCCGTCCTATGAGCCCTCCAGCCCCATCCTGTGAGCCCTCCAGCCCCATCCTGTGAGCCCTCCAGCCCCATCCTGTGAGCCCTCCAGCCCCATCCTGTGAGCCCTCCAGCCCCATCCTGTGAACCCTCCAACCCCATCCTGTGAGCCCTCCAATCCATCCTGTGAGCCTTCTAGTCCATCCTGTGAGCCCTCCAGTCCATTCTTTGATGTATATGTGAGCCCTCCAGCCCATCCTGTGAGACCTCCAGCTCCTCCTGTGATGTATATGTGAACCCTCAAGCCCATCCTGTGTTGTATTTGTGAGCCCTCCAGCACATCCTGCGACCCCTCCAGCTTCTCCTGTGATGTATATATGAGCCCTCCAGCCCCTCTTGTGAGCCCTCAACCTCTCCTGTGATGTATATGTGATGCCCTGTACTAGCCAGGTAGTCACAGGTAGCCCTTCTGCACAAACACCAGCCCCTAATAAGTTGACAGCAGCCAACCTACAAACCCTTGTCACCTCTCTCAGTGTTCAATGGTCACACCAGGGGGCGGAGCCAGGCGGTTGGCCATGTCCACCGAGGAGTCCAGAGGGCCTGAGACAGGAAACAAACAAGTCAGTTGAGTTGAGTTCAAGTTGAGTAGTGAGTGGAGTTCAAGTGCAGCAGGCCTGTGGCGTCAGATCTGCAGCAACAACACTGACTGGTGTCGGGGTCGTAGCCCTGGTACCGTGGCAAGGAGGCAGACCGTGGTTGCTGCCTGCAGGAGTTGGGAAGACGGCTGGTGGAATCATAAGGAACCGGGACAGGGTAGTGGCCCGCCGGAACTGGGGAGCCAACTGGAAACCGGAGCACCAGGAGGGCTACTCAGACCCAGAACGAGTTCCAGACGCCACTGGACCATGTCAAATTCACTGATTGAAGTCTGGACCTTAGGTCCTTTCCCGTCCCAAGACCCGAAAGACTTCAACAGCCCACCGAGGGGGATAGAAAAACACAGCACAGGCAGAGAGATTCCACGGGCCAGCGCCTGCGGGCAAACGGGTTCCCCGACACACATCAAGCCGGGGAGCGGACTACCGTTGCTGAAGCATAAGCAGTCAAGTTCTACAAGGAGGTGCAGGAGAAAGGCGGGAACCACCAGCCTGAGAAAGGGGCAAAGCGCAGCCGGCTGAGGGCACTGACCACAATCCTTTTTGGTTTACCAGAGACTCTGGTGTATCTGTCATAGTGAGTACAACAGTGCCCTCGGGCCGCGCACCGCACCACACCATCTTGCCCGCACCTCACAACCACCGGGCCCCGGGACCATCACCCCCTGCCCACGGAGGGGTCAACACCAGGCTGCATAACACCGTCCCCAGGAGCCTAGTTAATGGCAGCGGTGGTGCCCACATTCACCACAACCCGTGGGTGGTGTCACGAACTTACACCTTTAAACTCCACGGCCTCGGTCGTGAACCTTCCCCACCGAAATCCCTACACGTAGCGCCAACTCCCTGTCAGAGCGACGTGACCCCCAGATCCAGGAGGAGCTCGAGCCACCCACCGACGAGCACGGACCCGAGCGGCTTGGCAGCGGCCGAGCCCCGGGGCAGTACACATCTGTGAGCTTCCCTGCCCCTCCTGTGAGCCCTCCAGCCCCTCCTGTGATGTACATGTGAGCCCTCCAGCCCCTTCTGTGATGTATATATGCGCCCCATCATCTCCTGTGATGGACATATGCATCCCAGTGTCTACTGTGATGTATATGTGCGCCCCAGCGTCTCCTGCAATGTATATATTGGCCCCAGGGTCTCCTGTGATGTATATGTGCGCCCCAACGTCTCCTGTAATGTATATGTGCGACCCAATGTCTCCTGTGATGTATATGTGCGCCCCAACGTCTCTGGAGATGTATATGTGCGCCCCAATATCTCCTGTGATGTATATATATGTCCCAGTGTCTCCTGTGATGTATATGTGCGCCCCAGCATCTCCTGTGATGTATATGTGCGCCCCAGCGTCTCCTGAGATGTATATCTGCACCCCAGTGAAGTATATGTGTGTGCCGCCCCCGAGGCAGCAGCCGGTCACTGCTCGGATCCGGACCTTCAGGGGTGGTGGCTCGAGGGTCTCCGGACGCGGGGGTCTCGCGGACACGCTGAATGACATGGGGGGACGTAGATGTACGGGCTAGGCCATATTGAGTTCGTGATGCCACCCACGGTGTGTGGTGAGGTGGGACTCCACCGCTGCTGTGACGGGGCACCCGGTGGAGATGTTGTGCAGCAAGATGTTAACCCCTCCGTGGGCAGGGATGGTGGGCCTGGGACCCGATGGCTCCAATGCAGGGGGAATGGCGACCTTCGAGGGTGCTGGTGTACTCACAGTTAGAAACACACACAAGTCTCTGGTAAATCAAGGTGGTGGTGGCCGGTGCCACGGCCAGTTGCGTTCTGGTCCCCCACCCGGCTGGTGGTCTCTATCCTTTTCCTGCACCATCTGGTCCCCCACCCGGCTGGATGTGGCCTAAGGAGCCGTGCCTGCAGACGCTGACGCGTGGGATCTATGAGCCTTGGCGGTGACCTCTTATCCCTAATCGGTGGGCTGTTGTCTTCTATGAGGGACTTTTGGTGGGACAGGTCCTCTAGTCCTGGCCTCAATAGATTAATTAACCAGTTCCAGTAGGTTCTGGTTCCTGGCTTCAGGGTCCGAGTACCCCCCTTTGTTCTACGGTTTCCGGGTCGGTTTCCCGTGTCGGTACCGGCGGGCTACAACCCTGGCCCGTTCCACCTCTGTTCCACCGAGCCGTCTTCCCGTCTCCTGTTGACGGAGACCACCGTCTGCCTCCTAGCCAGTGGCACCAGGGCTTCTACCTGGTACCTGACACACAGGCCTGACCTCCACTACTGAACTCCAAGACAGATCTGACTACTGTCCCGCCCCCAGGCAGTCTAAACCCCTAGGTGGGCGTGCACCAACCACCTGGCCACGCCCACTGGTGTGTCTAACTGTCCCTAAGGGGGGTGACTAGGGTTTAATGGTTGGCTGTGTGTTTCTTAGTGAGGGAAGGTGTTACGCAGGGGCCTATTTGTGACTACCTGGTTTTGCCAGGACGTCACACTCCCCCTTGGTTAAGCACAGACTGTCCGAGGGCTGTCCGACCACCACGGGTTTATTTTTACTGCAGAAAAATGAAAGGCATAAAACAATTACAAGTATAATAATATATTTACATTGCAAGAATATTTTGGTTTCTTCCCTTACGGGAGGCAGGTTTCTTAAAAGATGCATAACATAACTGGGACGGGACGGGACCGGGTCCTTCTCGCCTTTACCACCCAAACAAACCTAACCCTGATGCCACCTCTAAAACACAGGTTGGCACCCCTTGCCCAAGTCCAGGTTGAGTCCGGGTGTTGCCCAAACAGGCCAGGTAAAAAGTTCCTTACCCGGCAGTCCTTTCAAGGGCCCCACGTCCAGGAGACCCCTGACCCAGAGGATAGTCACCGGTCCCAATGGTGACTGGGCCTCGGCCTACTATACCGCAGGCCCATCCTTCAATCAGCCTCTCCGGTGACTGCGGAAAAGTGTAGAAGGAAGGTCCAGGATTATTTACAAAACCCAAAAGTTTATGGGTTGGCCTGCAAGTTCTCAGCCATTGTTTTTGGTTTTAAACTTATAAAACGGGAACATTAAAGCACACTATCCCAACGGGGAAACTTTAACTTTGGGTAGCCGGGAACCACTACCTAATACTCCTCATCTTCATCAAGACTGGAGGCAGGCGGAGAGGGGTGGCTGCACAACTGGGCACTTCAGGCTACCCTTCTCCAGACATCTAGGGCAAACCACCCCCTCTCGACACAGTGCCGGGTGTAGGTCACCAACTCCCCGGGCTCCAGGTCTCGGTCGGGATGGCCGATGGGCAGGTGCGGGTAAACATCCCTCCGGGACACGAAGATTTCAGCCTCCATGCCCGGCTCAAAGATGAAACCCCATCCTCTTCGGGGGTCAAAGTACCGGACCTGGCCTTCGTGTGTCGGGCCCCTCACCCGGAAGGTTGCATTCCGGAGGTTGTCCTTTTCCTGATAGGTCCAGGACAAGACTTCTGCTTTCCACTTCTCCCCGGCGGCGATTTCCCTTCCCAGCTGCCGCCGCTGCCGCTCCCAGTACGGAGCTTCTATTGGTTGCTCCGGGTCAACTTGTGCGGGGATGGACCCAGCCAGAGTTCCTCCGTGTCGGGCACGACCGACACCTTATGCAATGGGGAACCCCGCTGTGACGTGGCCTGCTCTGCCGCTTGGCAGCTACATCCCCGCCGTGCCTCAGCTGAGGCCGGGTACCTGGGAGTGGTCAGCGTGACCTGTGGGGCTGGCTTCCGGTCTGCCTCTGCCATTGCCGGGCCGACTGCCGGGGCCGTTGTCATCTTAGGCGTGGCTCCTTTCGGGACCGGGATCGCTGTCGGGTCTTCAGCTGGACGGGACACTTTCCGGGCGCTAGATTTGCATGGTGCCAGTGTTGGTGCCGGGGCGGTGATGGGCTAACTGCTGGCAGCTTCATCGGGCTGGTCCTCACAGGCCAACGGCACGGGCATCGCTGCCGGTATTGGTGGCAGCGGACCGAGTGGGGAAGCAGTCACAGGTGCGGGCGGCGAGGGAGGCAGCGTGGCGGGCAGGGCAGACCGGGCCCTTCAGCCTGAACGGTCGGTCCCTGAGGGACGCAAGGGCGTGGGTCGCTTACCCGCTCCTCTGACGTTGTCTCCACTTCACGGATCCTCACAGCCGCGACTATCTCCGCCATCTCGGCTGCCCACCACCTTAGCAGACAGGTTGCCTGGGTCTGGACGCGGCGGCACATCTGCTCCATCCGGGCTTCCACCCAGGCTGCTGTTGCGGGTGCGGGCTCCTCCACTGCGGGCTTGCCAGATGGCCATACTGCTCAGCTGGTATCCAGGAACGGGAAAGGTGGCAGGATCCTGGAGTCCCCGCCCCTTACCTGCTCGGTCACATGCTGTAGATTCTTCACTCGCCCCCCCTTGGTCTTTTGCTGGCACTCCTCTTTTAGGCCTGTAAGTTTCGTTTTGCAACTTCCGGCCTCGCTTTCCGTCTGCGTTCCCAGGGGGTGGGGCTTCGGCGTTCGCGCCCTTTTCGCGGGGAAGAAGACGCTGGGCTGTAGTTTTTCGCGCCAAAATGGCGACCAAAATGGGGACTTCTGAAATTTCGGCAACGGATCACCGCTGACTGTCCAATACAAGGTGCACTTCCACAAGGTAAGTGGATGGGTAAGTATTCTGTTCGTGACGCCAAGTTTCGGAGTGTGCCGCCCCCGTGCCAATAGCCGGTCGCTGCTCGGATCCGGACCTTCAGGGATGGTGGCTCGAGGGTCTCCGGACCCGGGGGTCTCGCGGACACGCCAAATAAAATGGGGGGACGTAGATGTACGGGCTAGGCCGTATTGAGTTTGTGACGTCACTCACGGTGTGTGATGAGGTGGGACACCACCGCTGCTGTGACGGGGCACCCGGTGGAGATGTTGTGCAGCAAGATGTTAACCCCTCCGTGGGCAGGGATGGTGGGCCTGGGACCCGATGGCTCCAATGCAGGGGGAATGGCGACCTTCGAGGGTGCTGGTGTACTCACAGTTAGAAACACACACAAGTCTCTGGTAAATCAAGGTGGTGGTGGCCGGTGCCGCGGCCAGTTGCGTTCTGGTCCTCCACCCGGCTGGTGGTTTCTATCCTTTTCCTGCACCGTTTTTAAGTAGAAAGGACTTCCTTGTATGAAACGTAGGAGTCCGCTCCTGGCTGGATGTGGCCTAAGGAGCCGTGCCTGCAGACGCTGACGCGTGGGATCTATGAGCCTTGGCGGTGACCTCTTATCCCTAATCAGTGGGCTGTTGTCTTCTATGAGGGACTTTGGGTGGGACAGGACCTCTAGTCCTGGCCTCAATCGGTTAATTAACCAGTTCCAGTAGGTTCTGGTTCCTGGCTTCAGGGTCCGAGTACCCCCCTTTGTGCTACGGTTTCCGGGTCAGTTCCCCGTGTCAGTATCGGTGGGTTACAACCCTGGCCCGGTCCACCTCGGTTCCACCGAGCCGTCTTCCCATCTCCTGTCGACGGAGACCACCGTCTGCCTCCTAGCCAGTGGCACCAGGGCTCCTACCCTTGTACCTGTCAGTTTGCTTCAGGCCTGACACACAGGCCTGACCTCCACTACTGAACTCCAAGACAGATCTGACTACTTTCCCGCCCCCGGGCTGTCTAAACCCCTAGGTGGGTGTGCACCAACTGCCTGGCCATGCCCACTGGTGTGTCTAACTGTCCCTAAGGGGGGTAACTAGGGTTTAATGGTTGACCGTGTGTTTCCTAGTGAGGGAAGGTGTTATGCAGAGGCATATTTGTGACTACCTGGTTTTGCCAGGGCATCACATGTGCACCCCAGAATCTCCGGTGATGTATTTTTGCGCCCCAGCATTTCCTGGGATGTATATATGCGCTGCAGTGTCTTCTGTGATGTACATATGCGCCCCAGCGTCTCCTGTGATGTATATGATTTACCAATCTGTTGACTGTGCTCCTGTGGCGCCCCTGACCTGGTCAGGCACCACTGAGTACTGCACCCATGCTGGGGACAGTACAAAACAGGTAATCCAGAAGGCTGACCGAGGTGTGACTACACAGGCGCATAGTGATCAGGTCTCACACATGTACCTTTGGGAGGACTCCTGGGGATCCCAGGAGGGGGCGAAGCCGGTGCAAAGCCTCCATCTCCACTCAAGGGGTGTGGTAGAGAGCCTGGTTGCTAGGTGACGTAGGCAGGCACAAAGGGAAAAGTGAAGGAGAGGGCAGTCTGAAGCAGAGTGTGGAGGAGTGAGGAGCATGGAAGTGGAGCTCAGACAGGAGCAGCAGTGCAGGTCCCACGAGTGAGCCGGTTTAGTGTGCAGCTCAGGGAAAGCAGACGTGAGAAGCAGACCCTGGAGCTGTTGCAGTCTAACAGCGTCCGCGCAGTGACTACCGACGGGGGAGAACGGTCACCTGGTAGTGCTGCCCGAAATCCACACACAGCTAAAGAGAGAGCAACGGAGTGGAAAGTAAGGAGACTGTCAGGGAGTTACCAGGCCCAAACGGGTAGCAGGTCCCAGTGCGGAGATAGATCCAGCTTTCTTCTGCCAAACCTGCTTGAGGGGGCACTTCAAACCCCCAAGACAACACCACAGAGTCTGCAGCCACGTAGCCACAGTTAGGGCCCATAGGTCACAGGAGGCAAGCAGCTGGAGTGACCTGGTCCAGGCTACAAGCAAACGGGCCGAAACGAGGGGAGCAGTTACTTCCCTGGGTGACCCCCATAGGGACTAAAAGTCGGGGTTATCACAAACCACAGAAGGGCTAAGGAAGGCGAGTCGGTAGCCACCCTCATCAGTCAGCCTGAAGGATACCTGGTTCCAGCCTGGTTCATCCCAGCTACGCCCGGGTTACTCACCCTGCCATCAACAGTGAGTAAAACCCCTGAAAGACATTCTGCTTGTGTTGAGTTATTCTGCGCCTTGTGGTTCCACACACTTACACAGGGCCCTGGGGCTTGCCTTACTCTCAGGAGGCTATTACAACTGACTGCACCCACCATCAGCCCCAGGCATCCCTTAACCTGCAGTGGCGGTCCCCACTGACCGCAATTCTGAGAGTGGCGTCACGACAATCCTAAATAGAAGATCTCCTACCTGTGACAAGACCCTGCTGCGTGGAGTCCCTGAAGGTAATGCACCGACACAACACTGGAGTGGCTTCACACTCCAGACCGAGACAAACCTGGAAAAGCAGCTGTGATAAGCCACATGATCAATATCACTGAACATCACAGCGGCACCAAAGAGAAGCAGCTCCAACCACCACAGTAGGGGTGAGTTAATTAATTGTATGACCAAATATATTAGGGTAATTTTCAAGCTAATAATCTTTTGCGGCCGCCGAAGGTTGGTAGAAATTTCAAGATGGCCCCAGCAGAAAAAAGGTTCCCCACCCCTGTTCTAGAATGTGCCTCTGATCTCACACGTAGGAATGCTGACTGGTTTTTTTTCTCTTTAATTTCTTATGAATCAATCTGAATAAAACTATTTCTAGGTGAAAATAACTTCAATATGCTCCACGGCAAGCAGCACAATACAGGGGCACACTGAGTGCAAAGATCTGAAGAGGAGGCTAAACATCCTGCACGTCATTTTATATTCTCACAATTAAATATTATGAAGCTATTATATGTAGGGACAATATTCTAGACACATTAATGAGAAAGTGTGAACTTACAAGTATGAAGAAAACTATAAACCATCTTCTGTTTTGATATCATTTTGCAGATATTAAAGAATATATAATCTGCTTGTTTTGCAAGATAATGCTTTTTGTCATGGAAAAATACTTTCTAAGCAGTCTATTGCAAAACAACTTCAAAGAAAAACCGCACCCAGCAAGTCCACACCCGGCCATTCCAAGCTGATGGACGAAAAGGAACTTTATCTGATGACTGCATGGACACTTAAAGGGAATCTGTCAGTAGGATCCACCCTTGTAAGCAATCTATATGGTCATGTAGGTCATAGGGAGCTGATTAAAGTAATAACTTGATAACTGTGATCCTATTTGTCTTATTGCAGAGAAATTCACATTTCTTAATATGTAAATGAGAAGGTAATATCTATTGGCCGGACACTGATCTCAATACGAATCTGCCTTTTAATTAAAAGTAGAAATTACCGGTGTGAGACATGTACCATATTTTTCGCTTTATAAGACGCACCTGATTATAAGATGCACCCCCAAATTTGGTGAAGGAATAGAGAATTTTTTAACAAATTGGGTCCGTCTTATAATGCCAGTGTCCGTCTAACAAATCATATAGGGTATATGTCCCTCATATCCTCCCATCCTAAAATTAGCCCCCTTCATCTGGATATGGCCACCTTATATTGAATATAGCCCCCTTGTGCTGGCACACATCCCCCAGTGGTGCCACATGTCCCCTATGGCTGCACACACGGCCCACTGTGGCTGCACACACGGCCCCCCTGTGGCTGCACACACGGCCCCCCCTGTGGCTGCAAACACGGCCCCCCCTGTGGCTGCAAACACGGCCCCCCCTGTGGCTGCACACACGGCCCCCCCTGTGGCTGCACACACGGCCCCCCCTGTGGCTGCACACACGGCCCCCCTGTGGCTGCACACATGGCCCCACCCTGTGGCTGCACACATGGCCCACCCTGTGGCTGCACACAAGGCCCACCCTGTGGCTGCACACACGGCCCCCCCTGTGGCTGCACACACGGCCCCCCCTGTGGCTGCACACACGGCCCCCCCTGTGGCTGCACACACGGCCCCCCCTGTGGCTGCACACACGGCCCCCCCCTGTGGCTGCACACACGGCCCCCCCTGTGGCTGCACACACGGCCCCCCCTGTGGCTGCACACAAGGCCCACCCTGTGGCTGCACACACGGCCCACCCTGTGGCTGCACACACGGCCCCCCCCTGTGGCTGCACACACGGCCCCCCCCTGTGGCTGCACACACGGCCCACCCTGTGGCGCCACACACTGCCCCCCCTGTGGCGCCACACACTGCCCCCCTGTGGCGCCACACACGGCCCCCCTGTGGCGCCACACACGGCCCCCCTGTGGCTGCACACACGGCTCCCCTGTGGTGCCACACACGGCCCCCCTGTTGCACCACCCCCTGTGGCTGCACACACGGCCCCCCTGTGGATGCACACACGGCCCCCCTGTAGCTGCACACACGGCCCCCCTGTAGCTGCACACAACCCCTCCTCGGGGTTGAGCTCCGGCCTCCTGCATTTCCTGGTTCTCGGCCGGTCATGTGATCGGCACAGCAGAGTGATATCATCTCTGCGTGCATGATCACAGCGGCAGCAGGAGACCAGGAGATCAGCGCTGGAGGAGGTGAGTAAAGTGTTTTATTTTACTATGGGCAGCAGTATGGGGGCCATAGCTAACACAGGGGGGGCATGTGCGATCAAAGGAGGGCGCAGGCAGATATAATATGCGCGCTGGCCCAGCCCATCGCCGTAGTGCGCTTTCAGCACCATGGTGATGGACAGCGGCTGTGCATATTATATGAGCGGGAGCAGGAGATCAAACGCTGCCGCTCGCAGCTGTCACCTGCCCCCAGCACCGCTCAAGAGCTGCCACCACCTCCCCTGGACTCTGGTGTGTGTGTGTATATATATATATATATATATATATATATATATATATGCATATATATATACATACATATATATATATATACATATATACATATACCACACACACACCCCGTATATTCGGATTATAAGACGCACCCCCTACTTTCCCCAAAAATTTGGGGGAACAAAAGTGCGTCTTATAAAGCGAAAAATATGGTAATTAAGACAGAACAGGAGAACTGATCTTTGTCTCCTTACAAACACACTTGCTGCAGCTCTCACAGCTCTGCTCTCTGACAACACTGACTGGCCATTTTTGTGTGCCATGTATCTCAATTTTTACATGTTTTTCATAGCAGTAATGCATGTTCCTACCTTAGCCCCATTCAGATCTGCTCTTCTGTGTGGAGCTACTTACAAAGTCACCATCTGGTGACCCTGCCCTTTATAGATGTTTGATTGACCTGGTGCTTAGGCACCAAGCTGGAAGACAGCCGTGAGCCACACATCACATGCCCATGAGCCCCAAGTGGCTCCCAAGCCACAGGTTTTGGACCCCAGCCTTAGGGCCTATCATGGTATCATGCATGGGGATAGACACAGTAATACAGTCTGAGACAGATGTGGTTAAACAACTTAACTTTTCCTAAGATTAAACACTAATTGTAGGGGTTGCAGGCACTACCACTTACCTTGGTGGTTAAAGTCTATGGCACAGTGTGGTGTCCCTGACCTGGTCAGACACCAGAGTATTGCACCCATGCTGGGACAGTGCTTCCAGGTAATCTCCAAAGGCCAGGATGAGGTGCACACACAAACACATAGTGACCAGGTCTTGCACACCATTAGAAGGGACCCTTGGGTAGCCAGAAGGGGTTAACTTTCAATTCCCATCAAGGGGTGTGCTCAGAGGCTGGTTGCTAGGAAGCAGGGCAGACAGGAAGAGAAGGAGGAGCAAAGAGTCTGGAAGAGAGTGTCCAGGAGTGTGGAAGGGAGCAGAGGGGCTCTCATCTCAGCCAGGCCCTGCGGAGTGCAGTAGCTGAACACGGGGGAGAAAGGGTACCTGTGGGTCGGCCTGAAAGACACCCAGAGAGAGGGGTGGCTGAGTAAGGAGATCCCTGGTATTTCAGCACGCATTGGGAGACAGGTCCCGAGAGCAGACAGCTAATCATCCAGAGCTGCTCAACCTGCAGGTGGGGGTACTTCATGCCCTCACCACCACCACACAGAGTCCGAGCCAAGCAGCAATCACCAGGCCCAAAAGGGGACAGGGCCAGAAGCCATCCCACAAGGGTCACGCTGCCGGCAGACGGGCCAGAGAGGGGAGCGGGGTTTAGAAACAGCTTCCCTGGAGGAATCCTACCACACTTCAAGTAAGGGATCCTCCCAAACAAAAGGAGTGCAAGGAGGGCGAGTGGACAGCTACCCTCAGAACGGCCTTCTGGAATTCCTGGTTCCACCTGGTTATCGCAGTGTCGCCCGGGCATCTCACAGTGACCACCAAACAGTGAGTAAAAACCCTGAAAGACATTCTGCTTGTGTTGAGTTATTCTGCGCCTTGTGGTTCCACACTCCTACACAGGGCCATGGGGCTTGCCTCACTCTCAGGAGGCTATTACAACTGACTGCACCCACCATCAGCCCCAGGCATCCCTTAATCTGCAGTGGCGGTCCCCATTGACCGCAATTCTGAGAGTGGCGTCACGACAATCCCAAGAAGGTTCCCTACCTGTGACCAGAACCGTCCCATCACGTGGAGTCCCTAAAGGTAATGCACCGCTACACCGCACCTGTGGGGCTTCACTTCTGGCGTCACAAACAGGATAAGGACTAGACCTGTTCAGACAGGTGACCGTGCACCTCAGAGGTCCGACCGCAAAAATTGAACCGCCGCCATAGTGCCATCTTCAAAAGCGCACGCTGCAGCCCATGTGAGGGAGAAGAGCTCCGCCCACAAAGAGGTGTGGCCGCCCCAGAATCCCCAGAGCGTTCTGACTGTGGAAGTGGAGGGAGCGCGCAGATTTTAAAGAAGAAAAGCGGGACCTGGAAGGAAAATGGACGCTGCGGGAGGTAATGCCACCGGTCAGGGTGACGCAGCCCAAGCGATGCCAGCCCCCGGCGCGGTGAACGCAGCAGCGCCTGGTGCCGGAGCCGCGGCCGCAGCTGTGCCGGCTGAAGTCGCCCCGATAATGCCGATTTCCTTACCGTATGTCCCAGGGGCGCAGTGGCTGCCCCAATATGCCGGTAAAATAGACACACTGACCGGATTTAAGAAAAAGATCAACACCCTGCTGGACATGTACGCAATGACCGGTAAGCAGAGGGCCGCCGTGGTGCTGGGGCAATTGACTGGAGCAGCAGAATTGGAGGCTGAGTCCTGGATCAGTGACGACCGGAGCTCTGTAGAAGCCATCTTTGCCAAACTAGCAGCTGCTTTTGAATACCACACTGAGGGAGAGCTGAGGACGGACTTCTATAACTGCCGCCAGAAGCCCCAAGATAGCATAAGAGACTATGCCCTCAGGTTGCAGGCTGCACTACGGGCTCTCAAGCTGGTGGACCCTGTCAGTGACCAGGAAGGATAAGGTATGCACACCAGTGACTATGTAAGGGGAATACATGAAATAGCAGAAACTGCTGTGTGAATACTGACTTGAAAAATCAGTAAAATTTTTTAGGTTTTTGCACCCAGTTCAGACTTAGAATGGTGTTCCAAACGTTATTCCTTATTTGTTACTGACCAGGAAGGAAGCCGGATGATGAAGGAACAATTCTTGCGGGGCCTGCACTCTCCTGAGGATAGGAAGCAGATGAAGCTGTGGTCCCTGGAACACCCTGATGTGGACTTCGCCATTCTGAAAGACAGGGCGGTGAAAGCACTCCAACCTCCTGTGGACACAGACCCCGTCTCACCAGCATGGCCTGCCAGTTCCTCGGCTGCGGGAGCAGAATCCTCCTCGCAGGCCCTGATAACTGCAAAAGGACCCAACACGCCAGTTGAGGCCATAAATACGCTATCCACACAGGTGCAACAGCTCAGCAAGGACGTTGCACGAATCCTGAAAGCAATGCAGCTGCCCTTAGAAACCAAAGTCCCTCATCGGATCCTGCTAGCTGACAGCCCGGAGGACGTCCCTTGGATGCGGGGGAGAAGAGGTCCTACAGCCCGAGGCAGGAACACTGATCGCTATGACTCATCTGGACAACCCATCTGTCGTCGTTGCCAGGAGGCAGGCCACTATGCAAGGGCTTGTCCTTTAAACGAGCCAACCCTGGGGCTGAGGGCCAGTCCTCAGGATTAAGAAGATCAGGCCCAGTTCACTGCCGTGATCAGTACGTGGGTGGATGTCCTGTCCTGTCCATCGTCCTGGATGGGATCCCTACCCCAGCATTATTGGACACCGGCTCTCAGGTAACCACGATCCCGTATGTTCTTTATCGTAGATTTTGGTCGGACGACAATCTCCGACCACCGGACCCTGCCCTCACCATCTATGCTGCCAATGGACAACCTATAGGCCAGATTGGGGTCAAAGAGGTAACCATAAAGGTGGGAAGGCAGGAAATGAAAGGACAAGGACTGATTGTTGTGGACACTGATGTTAGAGAAAAGAACCCACAAATTATTTTAGGCACTAATGTCATAGAAAATTGCCTAGAAGTGTTATTATTGCTTCACCAGATTGTTGAAGGTGCTGAGGGCGGATCACGGAGAGCTTTGCAAAAAGAGATCCGGGTCATTCTGAGGAAGCAACAGGTAAAACAGACTGGCGGTGAGATTAGTAGTGTACGGGTAATGGATGCTAACCCCATTGTGGTACCCCCACGGAGTGAAATGATGATGTGGTGTAGAGCAGCGGTAGGTCTCAGAGGACAGGATTACCAGGCTGTACTAGAGACCACTCATTCGGAACACTGGCCCACAATTCTGACGGCCAGAGGGGTAGTTGACGTACACAAGGGACGAGTGCCTGTACGAGTGTTGAACTGTGGGGAGGAGGAGGCCAGACTACCAAGGTACGCTACCATAGCCAAACTGTTTACTTGCCCAAATGACGCTATAACACCTGTAGGTCCCCTGACACAAGCCGACTCAAAAGAGGATGAGACCTCCCAAAAGCAGTTAGAGGACTGGTGCCAGAAACTCCATGTGGGGACTGACTACACCCACCTACCAGAAACACGGGGTTCATAGGGTCGTGCAGGAATACGAGCAGGTCTTTAGTAAGAACCCACTAGACTTCGGTAGAATCAAAGGGGTGCAACATCACATACCCACAGGCAGTCATCCTCCCATTAAGGAAAGACAGACATAGGCCTATACCACCAGCCCATTACCAGTGCACAAAGGACATGCCGAAGGACATGAAGGAGTCAGGAGTCATAAGGGACAGTTGCAGCTCCTGGGCAGCTCCCCTGGTCCTGGTGAAAAAGAATGATGGCACGATGAGGATGTGTGTAGATTACAGACGGATAAATCAGATAACACACAAGGATGCCTACCCTTTGCCAAGAATAGAGGAATCCCTCGCTGCCTTGAAAGCCTCTAACTACTTTTCTACCCTAGATCTTACTAGTGGCTACTGGCAAGTATCTGTAGCAGAGGAAGATCGGGAGAAGACGGCCTTCACCACCCCCATGGGCCTCTGTGAGTTCAACAGCATGCCATTTGGGCTCTGCAACGCCCCCGGGACCTTCCAGAGGTTGATGTAGTGTTGCCTGGGGCACCTCAACTTTGAAACTGTCTTGCTCGACCTGGATGACGTCATCGTGTACTCCAAGACCTACGAGGACCACCTGAAACACCTGGCTGAAGTCTTTGAAGCACTATCTCGATATGGGATGAAGCTGAAACCGTCCAAGTGCCATTTACTGAAGCCAAAGGTCCAGGACCTAGGTCATGTGGTCAGCGCAGAAGGAGTAGCGCCGGACCCAGAGAAGGTCACAGTCATCCAGGAATGGCCCACACCCACTACCGTCCGGGAGGTACGTCAGTTCCTTGGCTTGGCAGGCTACTACAGAAGGTTCATCAAGGGCTACACGAAGATGGCAGCGCCTTTGCAAGAGCTCCTGGTAGGCCAAGCAAAGAAGAAAGGAAAGACCTCCGGCCCACCATTTCACTGGGGAGAAGCAGAAGAACACTCCTTCAGACAAATGAAAGGGGCCTTGACGGGTGAAGAGATCCTAGCCTACCCTGACTACAATCTACCATTTGTACTGTATACAGATGCCAGTAATGTGGGACTGGGAGCAGTGCTTTCACAGGTGCAGGAAGGCAAGGAACGTGTGATTGCTGACGCCAGCAGGAAGCTCAGGCCTACTGAAAGAAACCCAGAAAATTATAGCTCATTTAAGCTAGAGTTCCTGGCCATGGTCTGGGCTATTACAGAGCGATTCAAGCACTACCTAGCAGCCACCAAATTCACAGTCTTCACGGACAACAACCCCCTGACCCACTTGGACACTGCTAAATTGGGTGCCATGGAGCAACGTTGGGTAGCCCGACTAGCGAAATATGATTTTACTGTCAAGTATCGAGCTGGCCGCAAAAATGGCAATGCAGATGCTCTGTCCAGGATGCCTCACCTAGCAGACGAGGGTGAAGACGTAGATGACCTCGAAGAGATTGAGCTGCCAGCGTTCCATCGCCATGGGGCCAAACAATGTCGGCAGTCACATGTCAACTGCCAAGAGGTGACCCTGAATCCACTACCTCACTACAACTGGCAAGAGATCCAGGAAAATGATCCAGCGGTAGGCTTGGTAAAGAAGCTGATCACCCAACCTGGCGCCAGCCTTGACAAAGGAGCCCCACCTGAGGCACAGTACCTATGGAAGGAGAGGGGTCGATTATTCATCTACCAAGACAAACTCTACAGGAGCATCATTGACCCGAGGGTGCATGAGAAGGTGTGGCAAGTGATTGTACCACAGAAGGATACAAGGATGGTGCTAGAAGCCTATCACAATGGCGCAGGCCACTTTGATTGGAAGAAACTGGAGGCACTACTTAAAGTAAGATTCTAGTGGGTGGGCATGAGATCCGCCCTAGAGAAGTGGTGTCAAAACTGTGGGCCCTGCAATCTTAGAAGAAAAGACCATCACAGCCAAAAACCACCACTCCAGCCAATCCAAACTAAACGGTCCTGGAGATTGTGGCCCTGGACTGTTACGAGGGGGACCCAGGGAAGCGTGCCAAGATGGGAAATGGACAGCTTCCGCCGGTCAAGGTCCACTGTGCGGTGTAAGGGACCGCTGCTATGGTCAGGAAAGAGTGAGCGGGTTGCTACTAGTGATCGTCTGGAATGTCACAGACGATCTATGTACACCGGTCCGACCAAACCCGTGAGGGTTGTATGGCTCGGGGCTTCTCGATCGGTGTACCTGTTGCACAGGGACGCACAGAGGTGCCTACGCACGTGTGCCAGCGGGAGTCACAGGATATGGCACGAGGGTAGCACAGAGGTGCCCACGCACGTGTGCTTTCAATAACCAGGTGAGTCCGGTGGAGACTCGAGGAGCTCACCTGGGACAGGAACATGGCCTATTGAAGGAGATACTGCCGGAGCAGCAAGGCAGGAACATGGCCTGCAAACCAGGTGCTGCCTGAGCAGCAAGGGCAAAGCCCACAAAAGACAATAATGCCTGAGCAGTGGCGTGGCAGCACGCTGCCAGACATCCAAACATAGGACGGTCGCGCACCGCCATGATGGCAGGGGGAGCTTTTAAGGAGGTGTAGCTCCACCCAAGGGCGGGCGCGAGACGGGCGTGACCCAATCAGGGTTCGTGACGTCCTGGCCCAGCCAGTCAGGATTCAGCACATCACCAGCCTCGTCATGGGGCCGTGTGATATCAGTGAGCGAATCAGAAGAGGTCACGTGGAGCACATGCTCATCTTCCTGCCTCTGGGTCATAAAGGCGGGATCCCCGGTTTCACAATGTGCAGAGACATGGGAAGTCTTGCTGCTTCCCTGAGCATCTATTCTTTGCACACTGCGCAACCTCCCAGAGACTCCGTGATGCTGAGCAGGAGAGCTCGTGGCAGGCAAGGGATGGGAGACCGCTCCATTCCTTGCAAGGAGAGAACCACTAGGTGTCACCCTTCTGCTGTGTCTCTGAGAAGGCAACTCCTGCAGACTGCGCAGTCTCCCAGACCTTTGGTGCTGCTGAGCAGGAGGGCTCGTGGCCGACAAGGAATGGGGGACCACCTCATTCCTTGCAATAAGAGAGCCACGACGTGTAACAATACCCCCCCGTCTAGGGCCCCCCCCTCGCCTGCGCCTGAAGGCCGCCACCAAACCTGGGGCGTGGACATGCTCCTCCAATTCCCAGGACCTATGCTCCGGGCCACGACCGACCCACTCCACGAGGAAGTACCTCTTGCCCTGTACAATTTTTGTTCTTACTAGCTTCGCTACTTCAGGGTCGTCGGACGAGAAGCCAACCTGGGACAGCAGAGACCCCGAGGTTTTAGGTCGTACGGGTTTCAGGAGAGATACATGAAAAGTATTAGAAATAGCCCAGCATGGAGGGAGCTGGAGTCGATATACCACCGGGGTTACCCGCTCTATTACTGTAAACGGGCCCAGGTACCTAGGAGCGAACTCGGCTGTCTGTACCGGAAGGTAGATATGTTTAGAAGACAGCCACACTAGGTCCCCAGGTGCGAAAGATGGCGCAGAGTGAGGAAGACCCGCAGGTCTCTGCCTGAACGGTTTATTATACGCATACGACGTACAGACTCGCATATTCTCCTGTACATCCTGGGCTACCTCCGGCCCCCAATAATGCCTGACCGCAGGGTCTCTGGTCCCGTCGACCCTGAAGTGACCCCTGCCTTTGGAGGCACGATCCCATGACAGCACATCATTCCGTGGGTCAGGGGAAATGAGGGTCTTACCAGGTGGCACCTGGTCTAGGGAAACGGAAGTGGCCCTCCTCACGCTGACTGTAGGTGGAACAAGACACTGTGTTTCGTCCGATGGTTTCGAACATCGGGTGTCTACATGTCCCTTCTGCCCACAGGTAAAGCAATCGACCGACGGCCGAGAACCTGTGGTAGAGGAGACCACTGTGGAGATTTCCATTGGCTCCACAGAATCGTCAATAGAGCTGATTGGGAGGCCTGTCTGGTGGGGAAGGGAAGTCATAGACTCTGTAGACCAGGTAGACGTGGGTGCTGAAGAGACCTCGAGCCTCCGCTCCGCGTGGCGGATGTCGATGCGAGAGGCAAGCCGAATCAAGGACTCTAAGGTGGTCGGCACGTCACGCGTGGCCAGCGCGTCTTTGATGAACCCTGCCAGACCCTCCCAGAACACAGGAACCAGGACTTTATCTGGCCAGTCCAGCTCTGCGGCGAGTGTCCTGAATTGCACCGCAAAGTCCCCGACTGAAGTGGACCTCTGCCAAAGGCGTAGGAGCCGCAGCGCGGAGTCGTGGGTGACTTGAGGCCCGAGGAACACCTTTCTCATGGCCTCAAGATAAACTGGAAGGTGATTCACCACCCAATCTCCGCGCTCCCACAACGGCGTGGACCACTTTAGCGCTTTCCCTGTGAGCAGGGACTGGACGAAGGCTACCTTCGCCTTCTCAGTAGCGTAATCAGTCGCAGACAACTCCAAGTAGGTGGTAACCTGGTTTATGAAACCACGGCACTCAGAGCTGTCCCCGCTGAAGCGCTCTGGGAGCGCAAGGCAAGGCGACCTTCCGCACAATTCCACAGCCTGAGTAGCCGCCTGGGTGGCGACTGTTGCTAGAGCAGCCTTATCGGGGGAAGACCGCTCCACTGCTGCCAATCGTGACCCCAACTGCTGCACATAACGCAGCAACTGCTGCTGCTCTTCCGCCATAGCCAGACCTTTGGCGCGACCGTAATGTTACGAGGGGGACCCGGGGAAGCGTGCCAAGATGGGAAATGGACAGCTTCCGCCGGTCAAGGTCCACTGTGCGGTGTAAGGGACCGCTGCTATGGTCAGGAAAGAGTGAGCGGGTTGCTACTAGTGATCATCTGGAATGTCACAGACGATCTATGTACACCGGTCCGACCAAACCCGTGAGGGTTGTATGGCTCGGGGCTTCTCGATCGGTGTACCTGTTGCACAGGGACGCACAGAGGTGCCTACGCACGTGTGCCAGCGGGAGTCACAGGATATGGCACGAGGGTAGCACAGAGGTGCCCACGCACGTGTGCTTTCAATAACCAGGTGAGTCTGGTGGAGACTCGAGGAGCTCACCTGGGACAGGAACACGGCCTGTTGAAGGAGATACTGCCGGAGCAGCAAGGCAGGAACACGGCCTGCAAACCAGGTGCTGCCTGAGCAGCAAGGGCAAAGCCCACAAAAGACAATAATGCCTGAGCAGTGGCGTGGCAGCACGCTGCCAGACATCCAAACATAGAAGGACGGTCACGCACCGCCATGATGGCAGGGGGAGCTTTTAAGGAGGTGTAGCTCCACCCAAGGGCGGGCGCGAGACGGGCGTGACCCAATCAGGGTTCGTGACATCCTGGCCCAGCCAGTCAGGATTCAGCACATCACCAGCCTCGTCATGGGGCCGTGTGATATCAGTGAGCGAATCAGAAGAGGTCACGTGGAGCACATGCTCATCTTCCTGCCTCTGGGTCATAAAGGCGGGATCCCCGGTTTCACAATGTGCAGAGACATGGGAAGTCTTGCTGCTTCCCTGAGCATCTATTCTTTGCACACTGCGCAACCTCCCAGAGCCTCCGTGATGCTGAGCAGGAGAGCTCGTGGCAGGCAAGGGATGGGAGACCGCTCCATTCCTTGCAAGGAGAGAACCACTAGGTGTCACCCTTCTGCTGTGTCTCTGAGAAGGCAACTCCTGCAGACTGCGCAGTCTCCCAGACCTTTGGTGCTGCTGAGCAGGAGGGCTCGTGGCCGACAAGGAATGGGGGACCACCTCATTCCTTGCAATAAGAGAGCCACGACGTGTAACACTGGACCATGTGAAGTTGGCGCCCAGCAGACAAGGCTACAACTACGCTCTCACTATGGTTGACCACTACTCTAGGTTCCTGGTGGTAGTGCCAGTCAAGGACTTGACCGGTCAGACTGCAGCCAGAGCTTTCCAGACACATTTCTGTCGACCACATGGTTATCCAGACCAAGTGCTCATTGACCAAGGACCAGCCTTTGAAGCTGAGATGTTTAAGGAATTTTGTAACCTTTACGGCTGCAAGAAGATCCGTACCACGCCTTACCACCCTCAGACTAACGGCATGTGTGAGAATATGAACCACGTTATTCTCGACCTCCTGAAAACTCTCCCACTAGAAGAATGAAGTCAATGGCCAGAAAAGCTGCCTGACCTAGTGGACATGTATAACAACATCCCTGTGAGTTCCACGAACTGCACACCGGCATACCTGATGAGGGCCAGACCAGGAAGATTGCCAGTAGATCTGGAAATGGGAGTTGAGACCACTGAAGACCCTCTACAAGGTGCTGATTGGGATTCCAACCGCCAAGCCCAATACAAGAAAGTACAAGAGTGTGTGGAGCGAAGCTTGACTCAGCAGCGTGAGAAACAAGAAAAAGCTTACAATCAAAAGGCACCTGCTGTTCTTTTGATGCCTGGAGTCATAGTCCTCAAGAGAAAGAGAAGACATCATGAACTTGACAATCACTGGGAAGAAGACCCCTATACTGTGTTACCATCGACGCTTAGCCGTGAAAAGACATGCCTCATCAGCAAAGATGGAGGAAAGACAACAGCTGTCGTTTCTAGAGATCACCTTAAGAGATTTCCTGAACAGCTAAGAATCCCTAAAGAATTTTCCAACCCATCGCCAGTCAAAGAACCAAGAGAAAAGATGATCCATACTGTACTTGGAGATTTTCCAGCAAGTTGGCCTCAATACAATGGAGCAGTTGTTATTCCAGTCATTACATTCCCTCAACCCAGAGAAGACATAAGAGAACCAGAAGAACCTGTTCAGAACCTTGAAGAGCCAAACGTAGCTGAATCACAAAACCATGCACTGGTATCGGCACCCAGTACACCCATTATTCACAGTGAGACACATACACTGGGTGGGAGGACACAACCTCAGACAGATGACAGTATAGTACTGCGTAGATCAACCCGCAGCAACTTTGGTCAGCTCCCATTACGCTATAGAGAAAGTACAGTTTAGTCCAAAATTACAGTATAAAATGTAATGTTTACCTGTTTACAGTTAAGTAACGTTTAAGAATGTGCCCACAAGGACTATTGTGAGAACTTTTTAAAATGTTTTCTTTGCACTTGGTTACGTGCACTTTAAAATATGGACCATAGGTTATGAACTGGCTATAACCACGAACTCTCGCCTTGTAAAAAGTTACCTCTTTGGTACCTACCATCAGAGTCTGCCTGTTGAGGGGCATGACTCTGGACCAACAAGGGGGCACGCATGTTTATGGGGCCTGCCCTCCAACATTCGGAAGCGGGTACGCCTGTTTATGGGGCGTACCTTACACCACCCTCCTCAGGAGAGGAGGATTGGAGGAAAGGTCTGGGGAAATGGTAGGTCCAGACCTGGTCACCAAAAGGACCGGTGACCTGGAGGTTTTTGGGTGGGTCTCGGACTTGTGGGTGGTTGGTGGTGGAATGGTACCTGGTACCTGATATGTTTAAATGCTGTCAATGTAAATAGTTGCCCCTGTGTGGGAAAAGTTTGTAATTACCTTTTTCTTCTTGTCTTTGCAGCCCGAGGACGTGCTGCTGATAACCAAGGGGGAATGTGGCGCCCCTGACCTGGTCAGGCACCACAGAGTATTGCACCCATGCTGGGGGCAGTGCTTCCAGGTAATCTTTAAAGGCCAGGATGAGGTGCACACACAAACACATAGTGACCAGGTCTCCCAGACCATTAGAAGGGACCCTTGGGTAGCCAGAAGGGGTTAACTTTCAATTCCCATCAAGGGGTGTGCTCAGAGGCTGGTTGCTAGGAAGCAGGGCAGACAGGAAGAGAAGGAGGAGCAAAGAGTCTGGAAGAGAGTGTCCAGGAGTGTGGAAGGGAGCAGAGGGGCTCTCATCTCAGCCAGGCCCTGTGGAGTGCAGTAGCTGAACACGGGGGAGAAAGGGTACCTATGGGTCGGGCTGAAAGACACCCAGAGAGAGGGGTGGCTGAGTAAGGAGATCCCTGGTATTCCAGCACGCAAGGGGAGACAGGTCCCTAGAGCAGACAGCTAATCATCCAGAGCTGCTCAACCTGCAGGTGGGGGTACTTCATGCCCTCACCACCACCACACAGAGTCCGAGCCAAGCAGCAATCATCAGGCCCATAAGGGGGCAGGGCCAGAAGCCATCCCACCAAGGTCACGCTGCCGGCAGACGGGCCAGAGAGGGGAGCGGGGTTTAGAAACAGCTTCCCTGGAGGAATCCTATCACACTTCAAGTAAGGGATCCTCCCAAACAAAAGGAGTGCAAGGAAGGCGAGTGGACAGCTACCCTCAGAACGGCCTTCTGGAATTCCTGGTTCCACCTGGTTATCGCAGTGTCGCCCGGGCATCTCACAGTGACCACCAAACAGTGAGTAAAAACCCTGAAAGACATTCTGCTTGTGTTGAGTTATTCTGCGCCTTGTGGTTCCACACTCCTACACAGGGCCCTGGGGCTTGCCTCACTCTCAGGAGGCTATTACAACTGACTGCACCCACCATCAGCCCCAGGCATCCCTTAATCTGCAGTGGCGGTCCCCATTGACCGCAATTCTGAGAGTGGCTTCACGACAATCCCAAGAAGGTTCCCTACCTGTGACCAGAACCATCCCATCACGTGGAGTCCCTAAAGGTAATGCACCGCTACACCGCACCTGTGGGGCTTCACAACAGAGCTTGACAATTTCAGTTAATACAGCAACCTTACTTAATAACTCATGGCAACACAGCCTAAAGAACTTAGGGACCAGAAGGGAGGAGTATATGGTCTTGTTCTCCCTCGGGTCAAGCTTGCGTTAGAGGAATCTGGTCTCCACTTACAGAACAGAAGTGTTAGCTTCAACACAAGCTTCTTCTTAAGGTCTCCCAACTTCTCACAGGGAAGCCCACAGATGCGCACCCTTTTCTGGTATACCAATGGACAGCAACAGACAGCACAATCTCGTGAAATATCTCTCCAACCAGCAACCACGCCATGCAATATCTGTCTTATACTTACATGTCTTAACTCCAGTCTCCAGCCCAGACACTCGGCAAGAAGAAGATGGGACTCTTGTGCAGTTTCTGCACACAAGTTAAACTGCACACATCAACAGTGATCGTCATCATTAGTGCAATATACAGATATAGGGATACCATCAATAAAAACAATCATACAGTCATTATTAGTAGCACTTAATGTGTTAACATCCATATCACTTGGACACCCCTTTAAAGCCTATGTGGCTTAATGTATTGATGTAATTTCACTGCGTGTGTTGGGATACTGACATTCAGTGTAGGAGTACAGTTTACGCTATGGCAGAAACATCCCTATAGAGGTTACAGGTGGCTTCAAAGGTTGTTTTCCCTCCAAAAAGCCTCCATGCATGCATGTCTGCTATGTAATTCAGGTCTTATGAAATTCTTGAGGGAACATTGTCTGAGAATCTCATAAAAAGTGGTATCCCAAAAATGTGATTTGAAGCCCCTGGGTCCAAATGAAAATTCTGTACCAGGATCCTGCACCTGTGATTTGTCATCATTAGTAGAGTTGATGCGAATCCATTAACAGGACCCAGTCTATTGGCCATATTAGCAATTGAGACCACTGAATGGGAGTCCTGAGAACCTCCTCTTATCTCCCAATCCACGGCTCTTCTTTTGATTAACAGGCTTGGGGCAAAGTCACATATGCATCACACCACATTGATGACAACATACCAGCCAGGCCAATCAAAAGTGGAACCGGGGAAAAGGCGGGTCTCAGGACTCCTCTTGTCCAATGATTATAGTGGACTGGGTCCTGCTAATCAAATCGCAACAACTCTAGTTATTTGCTTCTGGCCCTTGAAGCACCAGAGCCCAGGTTTGACTACTACATCTGCATTTCCTAAACCTATACCACTAGGGTATTCTTTCAAATCAAGGAAGTAAAATCTCTTGCAAACCTAGAGCATAGCTTAAGCAACTAAATCACTGTTTTGGGGCTACTGTGGCAATGTTTATGATGGCCAATATTTGCACTAAACACACGCTCTCCAGCACATTGAGAGAAATGTTAGCACTAGATATGGAATCACTAATGGGGTTCTAAGAGGATTTACTGTGATTAGTAATGAGTGAATGTATTCATTACTATTCGCTATTCGCAGAAAAGTACGGTATTCGAGCTATTTGTTATGTAGCGAGTAATGGTGTATTCGCCACGCTATATCCGATGTCCCACCCAGCATGTTTGGCGCCTGATTTGCAGCCACTAAACATGCTGGGCTTCTTAAGGCCCCATTACACGCAACGACATCGCTAACGAGATGTCGTTGTGGGTCACGGAATTCGTGACGCACATCCGTCCTTGTTAGCGACGTCATTTCGTGTGAGACGTAGGAACGACTGCAAATGATCACAAATACTCACCTAATCATTGATCGTTGACATGTCGTTCAAATCCCAAATATCGTTGATGGTGCTGGACGCAGGTTGTTCGTCGTTCCTGAGGAAGCACACATCGCTATGTGTGACACCCCAGGAACAACAAACAACACTGTACCTGCGTCCTCCGGCAACGAGGTAGGCGTCACTTTCCTGCGGCTGCTCTCCGCCCATCCGCTTCAATTGGACGGCTGCCGTGTGACGCCGCACGAACCGCCCCCTTAGAAAAGAGGCAGTTCGCCGGCCACAGTGATGTTGTTAGGCAGGTAAGTATGTGTGACGTGGACTAGCGATATTGTGCACCACGGGCAGCGATTTGCCCGTGATGCACAAACAACAGGGGCGGGTGCTTTCACGAGCGTGTAAAGCAGCCTTTAGCCAATCACAGTAATGCTGCTGCTATCTTGGCTGTGGCATTACTGTGATTAGCTGGCCAGCGCTATTTTGTGCACATTACATTGCCAGCATCTCTCTCCAAGCTCTTCATACTCACCGATCATGGTGCGGAGTGGCTGTCACACTGGTCCTGCTGCCTCTCTTCTTCTGGGTGGTTTTGCATTTTATTCCAAATAAAGGATTTTTCTCGGCGTATGTGTATTTCTTTTTACTTATAGGATTAGTGATGGGGGGGGTCTCATAGAAGACCCCTTCCCATCACTAATTCTGGGCTTCATGACAGCTGTGCGCTGTTATCAACCCCTCATTACCCCAATTGCCGCCGCACCAGGGCAATTGTGATGAGCCGGGTAAAGTCCCGAGACGGTCGCATCCAATGGATTTGACAATTCCTGATATTTTTAGGTTGGAGGGCTCCTAATAACTTGGGTCTCCCCAGTCTGAGAATACCAGACCTCAGCAGTGAGGCTTTATCTTGGCTGGATATCAAAATTGGGGGGACCGCACGTCTTTTTTTAAATTATTTATTTATTTTACTGTATGATATAATTTATTCGCATTTCCCTTTGACTTGCATTGTACTCGCTATTCGTAATGAATACACAAATATTACAAAGCATTTGTTACGAATATGAATATTACTGTACTCGCTGATCTGTATTTGTGATCTGTTTATATAACCATCCTAATGTTATTAGGGAATGCCAGTATTTGAGTTTGTGTATTTTTGGCCCCCATTGGAAACTGTCATCTTTGGTTTAAACAGTGCTTTAATTCCTAAAGCATCCGTATTACTGAGTGTTCTCCAGTTTCTTCGTAGATCTTAGATGATCAGACACTTGCAATATATTAAGAACACCCCTGAACAATGCATGATAGTTAATCTAGCAGACTGAGCCAAGAAGAGGCTGAAATCATGGTCTACTGGATATACTTATAAGGAAAATCTTATGGAAGGAATATTATTACTGGAACACATTAGCATTTGAAATAATGGAAATATATGCGCCATGTTTCTACATACAATGGAGCGCTTGTAAATTTGGCTTCTGTTTTGTTTTTGGCTTGATATATAAAGAGAAAACATGCAACTATAAAAATAAATTTTGCACGTTTAGACTACCCTTTATTTATACGGACTTTTTTTTTTCCTAGGGTAGTGACTCATTTTCATGGAAACCTCCTTTGTGTCATACTAGCATCAACAGTTGGATGCTCAAGGGTTAACCCAATCCTATAAAAGCCTCTGTGAACTGTTCTGCCAGAGGCTGTGGAGTTGCAGGCAGCTATTTGGATAGACCCAGTTCATCGAAGGGGTACGCGTGTGTTACTGATACTATACACTGTAGTTCAATGACACTAAATTGCAGGCGTCGTAGCCGTGGAGTTTATGTTTTCAGTTCTAAGTGCATAAACTGTAAAGCGTGGATAAACAGTTTTGCCTTTGATAATCAACCTTAGTTTTTGCCAATAATGCATTTATAAACTAAAAAAATTTCAGTATACAGTACCATACATCACAGCGTAGTTTTTCTAAAGTGCCATTCCCATACAATAACAAAATTTACCAGTAAATTACTAGACAAACTCATTCACGAGCAATCACCTGTCGAGAAACTATAGTGGTCGCAATAGTTGCCATTGCACCTGTGCACCACCCTGGAGCCTAGGGGAGCCCACAAGGTCCTAGTGGCACATATATGTGAAGAGCAATATTCTAAAAGGCTTGTGATACTTGGGGTTCTGTTGGAGATTTTGCCTTCTGGGCCACAAGTTTCAAGTTATGCCACTGGCCATTACCCAACTTTCTCATACTCTTAAATGTAAAATATACCTATAGACCATGTACCAGTAGCGTAACTAACAGGGGGCAAAAGGTGTGTTTGCCCTGGAGTCCCTGTCACGGCTTACATGATGGGATTAGGAGAGTGAGTGGAAGGGGAGTCCTAGCCGCTTACCCTCAAGCTAGGGAGATACCCTGGGCTTGCCATCAACCCAGAATTATGCTTGAAGGTAGTGACGTCTGAGCCCCCAGCCTCTCCCTATCTCCTGTCCTGGCCCTGATGGTAATGTCCCCTCCTCACCCACCACCGAAAGGGACAGACCGGGACGGAGAACTCTGAAACCCTGCCCTGTTCGAACAACAAAAAGGGGGGGTAACAACAACTCACACGCCACAGCGATAACACACAGGGATGTACAGGTTCCGAGAAGGGTAAAGGGAAAGTACAAACACCAGGGTAACACTTACACACAACAAAGCACCAGACTACAGCAGCAGGAAATGCGTCCGTCCACCTCCGAGCCCAGCTCCAGAATGATCCTGAATAACCTGCAGCCCCTGTTGGAAGCAGAGGGTTTTTATCCACGCCGGAAAGTGAACATCAGCAAGAACAGCTGAGCTACCTTCCAGAGTCTGCTGTTGCTAAAAAACCTGATAGTAACCCCTCGTGTGCAAAAAAAAACCCAAAACCCATTTAATGTGTGTGGTATGAGCCTGTCAAGACTCTCAAGCAGAGAAGACCGTGACAGCCCCGCGATCTCCGGGGCCCACTCGGAGCTGCTGCTACTGTAAACTGTATGGGTCAGCGCAGCACACCAATAAACTATGCGGTAGAGCAGGCAGGCACGATCTCGGGCACTACCAGTCTCCATTCTGTAGGGTTAAAGAGGAAAAGAAATGTGAAAAAATAAGGGTTATCACACTAAAAAAATAATGTTATTGGACAAAGTCATAACAAGCAATAGAGATGACCATTAAAAACACTTAAAAAGGCAAGAAAGGCTACAACAATGCATCCCACAAAATTCCCTTATAATAAAGTGTGACGCCCTGGCAAAACCAGGTAGTCACAAAAGTAATCCACCCTCCTTGTCACCACCAAAAACCCACACCCAGGTACAACACACAGCCATTAAAGCCTAGCCACCCCCTCATGATAATAAGGACACAGCAGTGGGCGGGATCAGGCGGATGAGAACGCCCACCTAGGGGTCCTTAGGTGTCAGGGGTGGAAACACGTCAGTTTTTAAGATTAAGTTGAAGTCTGAGTCTAGTTGACACCACAGTCAAGTGCAGACAGGGGAAGTGTGAGTTCAAGTCTGACAGCAGTGGAGTCAGGGGTAGGGGCCGCTGGACTACCCGGCTAGGTGACAGACAGTGAACAGGGCCAAAGGCGACGGAGATCCGGTCGCAGGAGACCTTAAGTGGACCAGGGCAGGGTCGTAGCCCGCCGGTGCCGACAGCGGGAATCTGGTCCGGAGGCCGTGCACAGACGGGGTGCCTGGACCCTAGGACGAGGAAGGTTGCACTTGCAACCCCTTGTTAATTAACCAGCAGAGAACGAGGTTTCAGGCCTTGTTCTCCTGAAACCCAGAGAGTGAAACGGAAGCCCAACGCGGGGGATAGGGTGTCCGTCAGAACCCACAGAGATTCCAAGGGTCAGATTTCGCAGGCCACAGCTCCCAAATACACACAGAACTGGGAGTGGATTTCTCCATTCCATGCAAAGTCGTCCAACAGGAGAGAAAAACACAACGTGCAGGAGGAAGGGACACTGTTCCCTATCCCGGGTGTGGAATCCGAATACACCCTCCAATGGCAGCCGGTCACTGGCAACTTGGTTTACCACTGGACTTGTGGGAAATTACTGAACTGTGAGTACACCATTGACCCCCGGTCCAAACCGGCGCGCCACCTCCAGCAGCCATCACTCCCGTGTACAGACCCCGAGCCCCGGGACTACACCTCCCCTACCCGTGGAGGGGATGCCATCTTGCTGCCCCGCTCCATCAGCCCCGGGTGCCCCATCACCAGGCAGCGGCGGTGTTACCATCCCTCACCGCAACCCACGGGTGGCGTCACCGACACAACAAATCCCTTATAAATATCCCCCTTTACGACGGTTGTGAGGACGGACGACCGTGTGAGCCCGGGTCCGTTCACCACTCAAGCTGCAGAAGCGAACCCTGGATCCAAGCCCAGATAAGCGGCAGCGGCCCCGCCCGCAACAAAAGCGCCAAGCAAACTCCCAAATGTTATAGCACAAGAATAGCGCAATGGAGATTCACAGTGCAAAAAAATATATACTCAATTTCAAAGGAGAGATTAATTAGTCAATATAAAAGAGTACAATGCGTAAGAATAAGGCGTGTAAAATATGACACCAGCACAGAATGGACAAAATAAAAATCAAAATTTCTTCTGGCACCACCAAGTTTCAAGAGAAATGACTCTTCCCTAAGTCCCTGAAAATAAAACAAATGAGTGCAAATATTGGTGGCCATGATAAAGTGTGGGGGAAATACTAGAGGCCATATTACAATGTGGGGGGGAATACTGGGGTCCATATTACAGTAGGGGGGAATATTAGGGTCCATTTACAGTATGAAGGGAATATAGGGGACTATGATACAGTGTGGGGGACATGATACAGTGTGGGGTAAACACTGGAGGCAATATTATACTTGGGGCTATATTACACTGTGGGGGAAATACTAGGGCCATATTAAAGTGTCGGAAAATACTGGGGACCATATTACAGTGTGGGTGAAATACTGGGGCTATGATACAGTGTGGTATAAATACTAAGGATCATGTTACAGTGTGGAGGAAATACTGGGGACCATATTACACTGTAGGAGTGTCGCGGGCGGGGAGGACGCCGCCGCTGCAGCTGGTCGCTTGCCAACGCTCGGGTCCGGCGCTGCTGCGGCTGCTCGGTGGCTCGAGCGGTGGGCCGGATCCGGGGACTCGAGCAGCGCTCCTTGCCTGTGAGTGAAAGGGGTGGTTGGTTTGTTTGGGGATTTAGTCCCTGACGCCACCCACGGGTCGTGGTGAAGATGGGCACCACCGCTGCTGGTGACGGGGATCCCGGGAGCGATGGTAGGGAGCAGCTGGGATGTTGTTTTCCCCCTCCGTGGGTAGGGGTCGGTGGTCCCGGGGCCCGGTGATGTGACGGGGAGGCAGGGTTGGTGAGGTGCAGGGTTGCAGGGACAGTGCGACGCGGTGCCAGATGGCACGGGTGTACTCACTCAGTAAGAGATGCACAAAGTCCTCGGTAAACCAAACGGCTGGATGGACGGGTCCCGCAGCCGGCTGCAGTGTCTCTCCCCGGACAGGTGATGGCGGCTGTCTTTCCCTGCACCTTGATGTACCTGTTTGACTACTATGGATCCCCAACGGTAGTCCGCTCCCCGGTGTATGGATGCCGGAGGAGCCCGTTTGCCCGCAGGCGCTGGCCCTTGGGTCTCTAGCCTTAGGCGGTAGCTGTATACGGTGTGGGCGGTTGCCTTCTATCGGGTCTTTGGCTGTTAGGAAACCCCTGGGGTTCCGGTCACACTCGGATTTGACCATTGTCGGCGGCTCCAAGCCTGGTCGGGGTCCAATGGCCCTGCCTGTGTGTGCTGGCTTCACTTCGCTCCCCGGTTGGTACCGGCGGGCCAACGCCCGACCCCGGTCCTACGGTTCCGCGTTGCTTCACCACTCCTGCAGACTGCCACCACCGTCTGCCAACCTTGCTGTCAGTGCCTGGGCCACAAACCCAGACACCCAAGTGTTTACTCCTCACTCTTCAAACTCCAACACTAAACGGTCACTTTTCCCGGCTCCAGGCCTGTGAACTCCTCGGTGGGTGGGGCCAACCGCTTGGCTCCGCCCCACCTGGTGTGGACATCAGACCCTGGAGGGAGGCAACAAGGGTTTTGTTTGGCTAATGTTACTGTCTAGTGGGGGTGGAGGTGTATGTGTGTTACCTGTGACGACCTGGCTAGTCCAGGGCGCCACATTCCCCCTTGGGGAAATGCAGACCGTCCGCGGGCTGCCCGTCCATCACCGGTTTTACTTTTTTTTTCAAAAACTGTAAATCATAAATTAACATGTAAACATTTCAAACATAAGCATTTTTGTTAGGTCACTTAAGCGTTGCACATATATAAAAACATTTTTAATAATAACGGTCGGACGGATGTTTTCCGCTCTCCCACCCAAGCAACCTAGCCTTGATGCGGCGCCACAGGAGGAATACTGGGAGTCATGACACATTGTAGGGGAAATACTGGGATCCACGTTACAGCATGGGGGAAAAACTAGGAGCCATTTACAGTGTGGGGGAATAGGGAGGCCATGATACAGTGTGGGGGGAAATACTGGCGGCCATATTAGAGTGCGGGGTAAACACTGGAGGCCATATTACAGTGTTGGAGAAAATAAATACTTGGCGCTATATTACAGTGTGTGGGATACTTGAGGCCATATTACAGTGTGGGGCAAATACTGTGGGCTATATTAGATTGTGAGGGAAAAACTGTGGCTCATATTACAGTGTGGGAGAAATACTGGTAGCCATATTACACTTTTGAGAAAATACTTCGGGCCATATTACAGTGTAGGGAAAATACTGGGTGCCATGGTACAGTGAGGCATAAATACTGGGAGCCATATTACGGTGTGGGAGAAATACTAGGGACCATAATAAAGTGTGGGGAGAATACTGGGGGCCATGACACAGCGTCGGGGCAGACAGTGGGTCATCATAGAGTGTGAGTAGGGCTACTGAGGGCCATCATATAGTGGGGGGTTACTGAGAATGTCATACAGTGGCAGGGGCTACATTGGGGCCCATCATGCTGTGTTTAGGGAGCTGTGTATCTATCATGCTGTGTATGTCGGAGCTGTGGGGGGCATCATGCTGTTTAGAGGTTTTCTATGGGGCGACTCAGAAGACATTATTGAATCTTAAGTCATCACTTAAGAAGCATTATTATTATTGGGGTACTCAATATAGTGTGATTGTGAAATAGACACACTGGCAACATTATTACTTTCTAGAGGGCAAAATGTGGGCACTGTTTTCTAGGGCACTTCCACAGTTTAGTAATATTTTCTAGGTAGCAATTTTAACATCTACAGGGCACAAAGGAGGCATTTTACTTTGTAAGAGGCACAGCAGTGGACATTATGTGGGGTAGTAAGAGGATCAGTAAGAGGGACACATATAGTAGATTGGGAATAGCTGGGGACGGTGAAGAAAATGTGAGACGTCAAATGTATCTTTGTTGTAATCTCTGCAGATGAATCATGACTGGAAGAAGTTATGTCGGTCTGGGCCAGATGAAAATATGGGAAAAGTGAATAACTTCATCAGACCGCTGTTATGAAGAATAGGCCCAAATTCCAACCAACTAATGTGAGAAGCTTGTGGAAAGATATTCAAAACGTTTGACCCAAGTCATACAATGTAAGGGCAATGGTACCAAATTCTAATGAAATGTATTGTGAGGTAGCGCGGTCGGCTGCGCAGCCGAAGACACGGGATCCAGGCACCAAGGGTCACAGCACACGGTTTATTGCACAAACCAAAGAGTCCAATACAGCATACAGTTGTCTCCAGCAGAGACTCAGGGAGTTGTGTTCACTCCCTCACACACTAGGCGCCACGCCCATGTTCCTGTTTCCTTTTAACCCTACTTTCAGCCTGTAGGGAAACAGGATTAACCCCGGACTGGAGTTGCTTTCTATACATGGAGGGAGCACAACCGAGGCGAGACGTACCGGCCGTCATAGACCAGCCCGGTCACAGTCTCACATACCCCCCCCTCAGTTCAAGCGTGCGGGGTTGAACTCCCGCCATCAAACACGGGCCGCGGGACAAGGCATCGGCGTTGCCCTGCAACCTACCTGCCCGGTGTTCAACCGTAAACCGGAAGTTCTGCAGAGAAAGGAACCACCGGGTAACCCGGGCATTCCGTTCCTTGGCGGACCTCATCCAGACCAGCGGAGAGTGATCAGTCACCAAGCGAAACTGCCGTCCCAGCAGGTAATAGCGTAGGGACTCCAAGGCCCACTTAATCGCCAGGCACTCCTTCTCCACTACGCTATAATTCCGCTCGGGAGGGGTGAGCTTCCTACTCAAGAAGGTGACGGGGTGTTCCTCCCCCTGAACCACCTGAGACAGCACTGCCCCCAGGCCGACCTCAGAGGCGTCAGTCTGTACTATAAACTCCTTCCGGAAATCAGGGTTGACAAGAACGGGCCTTCCGCACAGGACCCCCTTCAGGGCCTGGAAGGAGTCCTCGGCCTGCGGAGTCCAGCGCACCATGACGGACTTCTTGCCTTTGAGAAGGTCCGTCAAGGGGGCCGATAGTCCCGCAAAATTCTTTACAAACCTCCTGTAGTACTCCACAATACCCAGGAAAGCCCTAACCTGCTTCGTGGTCAGGAGTCTAGGCCACTTCTGGATCGCCTCCACTTTGTTAATTTGGGGCTTAATCACTCCTTGGCCTATTACGTAGCCCAAATAGCGGGCTTCCGTGAGCCCCAACGCACATTTCTTGGGATTGGCTGTCAATCCGGCTGTTCGGAGCGCGTTCACCACCGCTTGCACCTGTTCCAAGTGGGTCTGCCACTCGGAGCTGTAAATAATGATGTCATCAAGGTACGCTGATGCATACGCCTGGTGGGGTTCCAGCACCAAGTCCATCAACCTCTGGAACGTGGCCGGAGCACCGTGTAACCCAAAAGGCAAGACAACATAGTGGAAGAGACCCTCCGGCGTAACAAAAGCGGTTTTCTCCTTGGCGGACTCAGTCAGTGGCACCTGCCAGTACCCCTTGGTCAGGTCGAGCGTGGTGAAATATCGCGCCTGTCCCAGCCTATCAATCAGCTCATCCACCCGGGGCATGGGGTAGAGATCGAACTTAGATATTTCGTTCAATCTCCTAAAGTCATTGCAGAACCTTAAGGAGCCATCGGGTTTTGGTATTAGGACAATGGGACTAGCCCATTCACTCCGGAATTTTTCGATGACCCCTAGTCGTAGCATTGTCTTCACTTCATCTGATATGGCTTGTCTTCGAGCCTCCGGTACCCGGTATGACTTCAGGCGTACCTTCAGGTGAGGCTCGGTGACAATGTCATGTCGTATCAGACTTGTCCTACCAGGCAGCTCGGAGAAGACATCGGGGTTCTGCTGAACCAGCCGTCTGGCCTCTCGCCTCTGTTGCTTGGTGAGGGCTTCTCCAATCCTTACTTCCGGTTCGTCCTCTCCGGAGGTCGCTGGAGCAGGGTGTGAACGACCCGAAGAGGAGGGAGATGGGGAAAAATCAACCATCAGGCTTTCCCGTTCCTGCCAAGGTTTTAACAGATTGACATGGTATATTTGTTCAGGTTTCCGCCTACCGGGCTGCAATACCTTATAGTTGACCACCCCGCTTCTTTCCTTTATCTCGTAGGGGCCTTGCCACTGAGCCAGGAACTTACTCTCTGGCGTGGGGATTAATACCAACACCCGATTCCCGGGTTTAAAGGTCCGCACGGTGGCTTGTCTATTGTAGCAGGCGCTTTGTGCGGCCTGAGCCTCCTGTAAATGCTCCTTCACAATTGGCATGACCGCGCTTATGCGGTTCTGCATTCCTAAAATGTGTTCAATCACACTTTTATGGGGGGTGGGCTCCTGCTCCCATGTTTCCTTTGCCAGGTCCAACAATCCCCGGGGATGTCGCCCGTATAACAACTCAAAAGGCGAAAACCCCGTGGATGCCTGTGGCACCTCTCGGATGGCAAACATCAAATAGGGAAGCATCATATCCCAGTCTTTCCCGTCTTTGGAAATCACCCTTTTGAGCATGGTTTTCAGGGTTTTATTGAAACGCTCCACTAAACCGTCCGTTTGAGGATGATACACAGACGTACGCAACTGCTTGATCTGGAGCAGCCGGCATAGCTCTTTGGTCACTTTAGACATGAATGGGGTCCCCTGATCCGTAAGGATCTCCTTGGGCAACCCCACCCGGCAGAACACAGCAAACAACTCCCGAGCTATAAGCTTTGCTGCAGTATGTCTGAGAGGTATCGCCTCTGGATACCGGGTGGCATAGTCAACGATCACTAGGATGTGTTGGTGCCCTCGAGCGGACTTTACGAGGGGCCCCACCAGATCCATCCCTATCCGTTCAAAAGGGACTTCTATAATGGGTAACGGTACCAACGGACTGCGAAAGTGGGCCAGGGGTGCGGTAAGCTGACACTCCGGGCAGGTTTCACAGAACCGTTTTACTTCCCCAAAGACCCCGGGCCAATAGAACCTTTGCAATATTCGCTCCTGCGTTTTCTTGACCCCTAGGTGACCACTCATCAGGTGTTTATGAGCCAAGTCGAGGACCCGCCGGCGATACGGCTGGGGCACCACCAACTGCTCTACCCCCACGCCCCGTATTTCATCTACCCGGTAGAGTAAATCCTGCTTAAGAGCGAAATGGGGGTACCTTACCTGGGCACCGGGCAGCTGTGCCACCCCGTCAACCACTGTCACCCGACTCCGGGCATGTATTAATGTAGGGTCCTGGAGTTGGGCTGTCCCAAACGTATGCGGGGACGTCTCCAACTCCGGGATGGGCTCGACCAACTCAGCCTCTCCTGCCAATACCTCTAGGGGCGACCTATCGGGTTCACACTCTGTCCCTATCAGGGGGACCCCTACGGCAGGCGTCCCGGATTCGGGATTGTCGGGCTCAGGTCCCGGACTGTCCAAAACCTGAGGGAACTTAGGAGGCCCCTTCCATAGAGTCCAAAAATACGGCAGATCCCTTCCTAGGATCACGTCATAGGGAAGAGAGTTCATAAGTCCCACCTCATGTTGCACCTGCCCACAGGGTGCTGTGATGGTGACAACTCCCGTGGGATAGTCTCGGCGGTCCCCATGTATGCAAACCACCCCCACGGTACGCCCTGTGGCCTTTATTTTAGCCCTTAGGGTTGATCGCACAAGGGTCACTAAGCTTCCGGAATCCAACAAGCCTGTAACCGGACATCCATTCACCTGTATTTGGCACAAGTGGGGCTCAGTCTCCGGGGAGACAAGGTCCGCGGTATACACCGCCTGAGCATACATTGAACCCCGCCGGGTAACCCCACAATCCATGGGCTCCGTGGTGAGTGGACACTGAGCTTCCATATGTCCCACCCGCTGGCACCTCCAACATCTAATAGGGAAGGATACCCCCTTGTCGAGTTGTCGTTTAGGGTACATAGCCTTTCGGACCTCCGGGACGGCGGGCGCGGCCTCAGATGGGACGGTAGCGGACTCCCGCACCGGTGTCAGCGGTGGGTCCTTGGCCCGAGGCTTAGAGGGGCCGGACCGACGGGCGGCACGCAAAGTCTCGGTGTCCCGTATCAAGTCTTGCGTAGCCACATGCCGCTCCACCAGGCTCACTAATTGGTCCAGGGTACTTGGGTCGCCCTGTCCTACCCACCGTTGAATGGTGACGGGTAAAGTACGCACAAAGCGATCAACCACCACCCTTTCCACCATTTGCACAGGGCTCAGAGTGTCAGGCTGCAACCACTTCTTTACCAGATGCAACAAGTCATAGGCCTGGGAGCGTACGGGTTTGCCTTCCTCATAGAACCACTGATTTACCCGCTGAGCCCGTACATAGGTATTCACCCCCAACCGAGCAAGTATTTCGGCTTTCAGGGTCGCATAGTCTATGGCGTCCTCGGTACAGAGGTCCAGGTACGCTTTTTGGGGCTCCCCCGTCAGATAGGGCGACAATACCTCAGCCCACTGGGGGGTCGGCAGCTTTTCCCACTCGGCCACCCGCTCAAACACCGCCAGGAACGCTTCCACATCATCCCCTGGGGTCATCTTTTGCAACGCTTGTCTCACCGTTTTCCGGACGCTGCCGTCGTCACCCGGTCTCAGGGTTGTTGCTGCCGGTCCGGCACGGATCGACTTGGCCAGGAGAACCATCTGTTCTTGGTGCCTTTGTTCCTGCAATTGCAAGGCTTGCTGCTGACGTGCATTGGTCTGTTGTTGCTGTGCATTGGCCTGAACCAGCTGCTTTAGTATGTCCTCCATGGCGTCGCCGGGTTTGGGCTGTAGTATAGCCGCTTGAATCCAAGACATGTGCCACCGGGTCACCAGAAATGGAAGCTACACCTCACCGGGCTGGCATGCCCGCAGATTCTCCACCATATGTGAGGTAGCGCGGTCGGCTGCGCGGCCGAAGACACGGGATCCAGGCACCAAGGGTCACAGCACACGGTTTATTGCACAAACCAAAGAGTCCAATACAGCATACAGTTGTCTCCAGCAGAGACTCAGGGAGTTGTGTTCACTCCCTCACACACTAGGCGCCACGCCCATGTTCCTGTTTCCTTTTAACCCTACTTTCAGCCTGTAGGGAAACAGGATTAACCCCGGACTGGAGTTGCTTTCTATACATGGAGGGAGCACAACCGAGGCGAGACGTACCGGCCGTCATAGACCAGCCCGGTCACAGTCTCACAGTATGTAAACTTTTATTAAGTTAAGTAACAAAAATGCCACAAAACATTCTCTCTCTCTCATTATTCTGGCATTTGGCAAATATAAATAATTTTGGTTCCTAATTGACCTAAAATGGGAAAGGTTTACTCTGATTTCTGAGAAAAACATGCATGTGTCTTTTTAGATAGTATATGTGACTCGCCCACAGAGTCGGAGGTTACCCGTTACCGCGTTACCGGGCCGCAGTTCTTCTCCTGGGTTGCCGCGGTGACCTTGCCTAGTTCCGTGACCCCGGTGGTGTCAATAAAGATGAGGATGGGGAGTAGTGATGATGGGAGTAGTTGTTTGTGACGCCACCTGTGGTGTGCAGCCAATATTGTCCGCCGCTGCGGAACTTCTTCTCTGGGGCGAATGGTGACGCAGCTCGGGTGTTGCTCGGGTGTTGCAGCTCTCCACAGGTAGAGCTCGGCTCCAGGGAGCATGATGGTGGTAGTAGCCGACTATGGCAGAGGGGTGCGAGTTTGCGAGTGCCTGCAGTGATGGGATGACACAGAGGGTGCAGTTCAAGTTCTTTACTCACCAAAAACATGCTGCCGTTGGAGTGCCCGACTACGCTGTTATGGGCTTCATTCAATCCTAGATACTTCGAAAGTCAAGGCCAGTGTTTCCTTCTGTGCCTCACCTTTCTACGGTGTCCCTCCACCCCAGCTTCTGGGCTGTGGAACCGGTCACGGGTGCCTTCTGCACTCACAGCGAACCCTGGGATCCCCCTTCTTTCCTAAGAACCTGGGTCGAGCCTCCAGCTCAAGACCACAGGTCCTGAACTATCTGTGTCTACTCTTGCTAGTTCCTGACTCCAACCTTACTCTGACGCTGTCCCCTGCTGACTGCCTGTTGTGTGAGAGATGGCTCCTAACTTCCACTGTGGAAGTCCCGCTTCCCGGATTCCTGAACTAGTGGGTAAGAGGTCCCATTCCTCATGATGGCCACCCCAGCACCTACCCTAGCCCGATCCCAGTGGAAGAGCTCCCGTATTATTTGTTGGATGAGTGTTTTGGTGGTATTACCAGTGACGACCTCCTCCATATCCAAGAAGAATACCGTACCTCGGGTGAGGTGCAGTACCCTATGGTGCCTGAAGCCTCAGGGGCGCCACATATGTAAATTTCTGGTTCCACCTGGAGATGCATTATGCACTGCATTATGCACTGGATTTGGCACGCTTGTTAGTATTCCTACAGGAACATTAAAGTTGATGTCAGGAGCATTTCCCAGGGTAATAGCCAATAGCCAATTCGCATTCTCCGGCTCTTCACTTTGTCCCTATTGTACATAGAAGTAGACTGTGTTCCTGTGCCCATCTAAAAAGAAGGACGCCACAGAAAAAAAAAGTGTGAACAGTATTTTCATGCTTTGTCTATTCACATTTATCCTATTGTGATATATGGCTTCTTTGTAGGGGTTTGACACAATTCCGTTTTACAGAATTTTGAATAGAACATCCAAAGGAAGGGGCAAATTGCAATGTGAACAGGTTTACGGAGATATTTGCTTATAGGAAATATATATGTGCTATTTTGTCCTATTAAGCAAGCCAAAATTCTGTGTGCTTCAGTATCAGTTTGAGGGCTGGTTCACACTGGCGTACATCACAGCCAAATGCTATCCAAAGTTTTATCGGATAGCACTTGGACCAAGTTATACTATGGGGCATTACCAACTAGCACTTCTTTTCTCCTGCCAAATCATCATGAATAAAAAAAAATGTCTGCAAGCTGCGAGTGGCAGCTTATCTGGGACGGCACTCTTCCATACAAGACTATAGATGCATGTAAAACATCAGACTAATGTCATATGAGTGCAGTCCGATATACGCTGAGACGGACAGTGGAGAAGATGGAGAGATTAAGTTCTCCATGTTCTTCTCACCTGTACTCTGCTTCTTGCATGCAAGAGAATTGGATCACAGTAAACTGACACTTGACTAAAAATCTGAATACAGCATGAGCCGAGGGTGATTACCGTCACATCAGAGAATACAGTGTGAGCGAACCCTGAGGGACAGTAGGTTTTCATTGTTTTCCATAGGTATCATATAACACCTCTATAAGGCCGGATAGTTATATGTAACCATTAGTGATGGGTGAATAGTAACTATTCATTTTCAGATTATTTGTAACGAGTTCCAAAATACTATTCTAGTGTTCGTCATGAATACTGAACCTAATGCAAGTCAATGGGGAACCCGTGCATTTTACAGGGAAAACTTGATGAAAAATGTTCGGGTTCCCCATTAACTTGCATTATGTTATTAGTTACTATTCGCTCATCACTGGTAAGCATAGCTACATAGTTACTGCTGCTAATTAGTAAGGCTAGATTCATACTTATGTAAAACATGGCCCCAGAAGACCCATGAATCTCCTGTAGCCAAAGCTCAACATCCTCATAGTCATGTGTCAGGCTGATGTCCATGCTCAGACCATGCTTCATGGACTTCAGAAGTCAGCCTTAACTCATCCTCTTACTATTATATCTCCTGAAAACCTAGGTATATGTGTTATTCAGGAAACTGAGACAACTGTGAGACCATCTTATGAAAACGCAGCCATTGTGATTGTCCCTCTCCCTCTCCTAGAAACAGACCTGACTAAGACACGGACTATTTTTAACAACTCAACAGACTAAATTATTTGAGGGTAACATCTTGATTTTAGAGGGAAATACTCTTCAAACTGTTTTATTTGACGTGAAATACAGCTTCCTGGTCATATTCTGGGGCTTTGATTCATCTCTGAGTGTCTGGGAATACTCCGGGCTTGTGAATCATCGCTTCATGATCAGAGCTATGTCTCATGTGGGGTCATTCTCTTCTCCAGACATAGACTATAAGGTATGAGCTAGACGTCTATGACGTCTCCAGACCTCCTCACGTCCTCCGCCTCACTGGGGCATTCCAGGTGATTTTAATTAAAGTAGAGGCCATTAATGGAACTACATGGGACAATGTAATTGGATGCCCTGTAGGCGGTTTTAGCACTTAGGGGAGGGACACGGCTTAGTACTTCTTTAGGTAAATGAGATGTTTTATTATGTTTCGCAGCAGCAATTTCGAGACCTGAACCCAAACACCCTCAGTGTTGACTTCTTGCTGTATAAAATCATGGCAATGTAAACCAGCAAGATCTCCCTAGTGGATCCTCTGCTGAACTTTCATTTTGTCCCAACTCCATACATCAGGAAGAAGTTAAGGAAAAAGCTAAGTAAAAGAATTCCCTGACAGTAGGGCAAATGTCAGCCTAAGACATGACAGCATTTTATGTGTAATATCTCAATCCCCAAATTAGCAAGTGTTCCATTTGACATTTGCTTTTGGCAATTTAAAAAAAATATTTTATATGTTTTCCTACCGATTCTTATGACAGTTATACATATTACCCTGTTCTCAGTCCCAGTCCCTGCGTGTGGCCACTCCAATATCTCAAAAGCTGGCCATACACAATAGATACAAGTAGGTCCATATATATTTGGACACTGACACAAATTTTGCTTGTTTTTTTTTACCTGTTTACTGAAGTATATTCAGGTTCTAGTTATACAATGGACATATAGTCCTGACTTTTAGCTTTCATTTGAGGGTATCCACATTAAAATTTGATGAAGGGTTTAGGAGTTTCAGCTTCTTTACATGTGCCACCATGGTTTTAAGGGGCTCAAACGTAATTGGGCAATTGACTCTGACACTGTTTCAGTGTGTGCCGGTGTGGGCAATTCATTTGATGTTTAATTCTCAATTAAGCACATAAAAGATACCACTCGTAGTCTCATAAGTGTGGATATTGTTGATTGTAAGCACATAAAAGGCCTGGAGATGATTTGAAATCAACTGCTTGCAATTTAAGTTTTTGCTGAGAAGTAAACATGCGGTCAAAGAAGCTCTCCATGCAGGTGAAAGAAGCCATCCTTCATCTGCGACAACAGAAAAAAACATCCGAGAAATTGCTACAATATTAGGAGTGGCTAAATCCACAGTTTGGTACATCCTGAGAAAGAAAGAGCTGGTGACCTCAACAATGCAAAAAGATCTGGACACCCATGGAAGACAACAGTGGTGGATGATCGCAGAATAATTACCACAGTGAAGAGAAACCCCTTCACAACATCCAACCAAGTGGACAACTCTCTCCAGCATGTAGGCGTATCAATATCCAAATCTACCATAAATAGAAGACTGCATGAAAGAAAATACAGAGGGTTCACTTCATGGTGCAAACCACTCATAAGCCCCAAAAATAAGAAGGCATTGGACTTTGCTAAAAAAAAAACAAAAAACTCTTAAAAACCAGCACAGTTCTGGAAGAACATTCTTTGAACAGATGAAACCAAGATCAACCTCTACCAGAATGATGGAGATAAAAAAGTATGGCAAAGGCATGGTACAGCTCATGATCCAAAGCACACCATCTCATCTGTAAAACACGGTGGAGGCAGTGAGATGGCTGGGCATGCATGGCTACCAATGGCACTGGGTCCCTAGCGTTATTGATGATGTGACACAGGACAGAAGCAGCCGGATGAATTCTGGACTTTTCAGAGACCTACTGTGTGCACAAATGCAGCCAAAGCCAGCCAAACTGATTGGTTGGCGTTTCATAATACAGATGGACAATGACACAAAACATAAAGCCAAAGCACCCCAGGAGTTTATTAAAGCAAAGAAGTGAAATATTCTTGAATGGCCGAGTTATCACCTGATCTCAACCCAATAGAGCCTCATTTCACTTGTTAGGTCCACAAACCAACAGCAACTGAAAACCGCTGCAGTAAAGGACGTCAGGGCATTAAAAAGTAGGAAACATAGCGTCTGGTGATGTCCATGGGTAGAAGGCTTCAGGCAGTCATTGCCAACAAAGGGTTTTTCAACCAACTATTAGAAATTAACATTTTATTTCCAAATATTGAATTTGTCCAATTTATTTTGAGCCCTAAAATGAAGGGATTGAGTTTACAAAACGCTTTAGTTCCTCACATTTTATATAATAATTTTGTTGAACCCACTGAATTAAAGCTGAAAGTTTGAACTTCAATTGCAGCTGATTGTTTTGTTTCAAATCCATTGTGGTAATTTACAGAGCAAGAATTGGAAAATGTTGTCTCCGTCCAAATATCTACGGACCTAACTGTACATATTGGCCAGATGTAATTGTGTCGCCCAGGGTTATGGGATACTCGGTTCCGGGCGGTGTATAACTGGGGAATGTCACTTGGTGGCCGTTGCCCAGTTCCGTGCCCTGGGTGCTTTTTAAAAGGGGGATATTTACAGGGATTTTGAATAAAGTTCACACATGACGCCATTTGCGGTTTTGCGGCTATGGGGATGGAGCCGCTGCTGCAGTTTTCACTACTGGGGCTGGTGTTAGTGGCAGCCTGGGTGTTAGGCCCTTCGCAAGCAGGGCCAGGCCCCAGAGGATAGGTGATATAGATGGGTGTTGAAAGAAGGTAGGCCACACAAGGGGTTGCAGTGTAACTGGTTCCTTAACTCACAGTGCTGGAAACTGGTCACCCGAGGCCGGCTGGTCACAACCGCAGGTCCCTTTAGTCCCAGTGCCGGTGTAGTGACCTAGTGGCTTCTTTCCCCTGCACCCGTCTTTGGTTGGTGGGTCCCCCTGTGGCTTGGAGCGGCTGGGGGTCCCCTCCTGATAGTTTCTTAACAGCAGTTCGTATGATGGTAACGTGAACCATGTGGGGTTGGAGTCTCTGGTCCTGTCCCCGGTTCTCCCATTGCTACTGTGTCCCGAACTTCAAGGTCAGTGAGTCCTTGATGGTCCCCTCACTGTGCAGATTTTATCAGGTCTGCCTGGAGCGTTTGCCTGACCTAGGATTCAGTACCCCTTTGGTGCGTGGTTCCAGGAGCACTCCTTCGTACTCCACCGGCAACCAACCGCCTGGGCCCTCAGGTCACTGTTCACTCTTGGCAGTCCTTCGTCTCTCCCTGTAACCGACTCACTGACTCTGACTGTCCACTGTCTGCCCCTCCCACCTGGTCATCTAGTGCAGAGGTTCCCAACTCCAGTCCTCAAGGCACACCAACAGTGCATGTTTTCAGAATTTCCTTAGCATTGCATGGGTGTTGGATTCAGCACCTTTGCAGGTGATTAAATTATCACCCATGCAATACTAAGGAAATCCTGAAAACATGCACTGTTGGTGTGCCTTGAGGACTGGAGTTGGGAACCTCTGATCTAGTGGAATGGATTGGCTCCACCTATAGGCGGCCATCCATTGGTCCAACCCTAGTCTGGTACCAGTCTATGGGGGATTTGGGGAAAAACAGGCATTATCTGTAGTGTTTGGTTGTTACCGGCACTGGTCTTCTGGGTCCCTAGGGGATAGGCCCTGCATCCTGGTGGGGATGCAGTACCTTGTAGCTCCCTGATGGCTTCAGGGGCGCTACATAATGACCATAAGGCTATGTGCGCACTGGCAAATGTCCTTTTCTGAAGAAAATTCTGCACCCTCTGGCAGAATTCCGCATCCACGGCAAAAAACGCACCAAAAATGCACCCAAATTTGCATGCAGATTTGCCGCGGTTTGTTTCGTTTTTGCTGCGGATTTGCTGAGGTTTTTTCGTGGGTTGGTCCCTGAGGTTTTTAAACAATATCTATCTCAAAAACGCAGGTACCTGCGGAAAAGAAGTGACATGCTACTTCTTTTTTTGCTGCAGAAAAGCTGCAGAAATTCTGCAGCAAAACCTGTAGGAGAAAAAATGCAGTGTGCGCACAGGGCCTTAGACAGTTTTGCAGGTTTTTTTTTTTTTTACAACAAAAACCTTCACTCTTGGCAGTAAAAGCGGTGAGTATAAAATGTAGCAAATACCTGGTCTTTTTTTTATTTTTGTATGCTTTTTTTCAGGGGGACAACACGTGTGATTTGTCTACAATACATATTGATAAACTTAGATTTATTCACAAAAAAACACTTTTTTTCTTTTTGGTAATAGCAGACTATTGCAGACATACAAGATGCAACTCTATACATATAAGCCACAATTCATTAAGATGGGTATTTTGTACTCCAGTCCTAATGAAGGGTGTGCAGGAATAAGATTTGCCAAATTCATAAAAAAGCACACATCACTCAAATGGGTTGTAATAAAATTGCCGCCATCACATAACTCAAACAGAAGCCCATCCTAGTCACATGTCAGGAGGGGCTGCAGTCTGAAGAAACACAGCTGTATTGTAAGCACATGTATCAATGAGATGCCAAACAAGGACTATAACAGGAGAAGAAATAAATCTCCTTGGCTGACTGAGCATGAAGGCAGGAGAAAAAAATCTTTTATGTTCAGTCATCCAAGGAGAAGATTATTATTTTTTTTAATTCTGTAACACCCTTCTCCGGCAGTTCACCAGTATATGTGCTTAAGGGTACGCTCACATGAGCATTGAAATTGGACGAGTGCAATGTGAGAAAATCTCGCATTGCAGTCTGACCAATGTTGGTCAATGAGGGAGAGCAGTTGGGCAGCTTTTCTCATCCAGATTATGGATGCAAGAAAAGTAGCAGCATGCTGCGATTTTCTGCGAGAGCCGTATCCCTCGCACCCATACAAGTTTATGGGTGTGAGAGAAACATCGGACTGCACTAGGATGTTATCCCAGTGCAGTGTGATATACGCACAGGCTGACAATGGAGGAGATGTGGGGATTAACCCCTCCCTCTCCTCCGCAGCACCCGCCCTCAGCTTCACAGCTGTGACCTGATTGCGGGATCGGGTCACAGTCGCATGACACTCAGCTCACGCTCGCAGCAGAGCCTGAACCGGGAGTCATTAGCATGTTGCATCCGATGCCATACGCTCGTCTGAGTCCAGCCTAAGATACAGCTCCTCTGTCAGTTGAGACATAGGTCTTAGAAGCTGTGTTTCTTAAGACATGTGATTAGAATTGGCTGCTGTTTAAATTATGTGACAAAGGCGATTTTATTATATTCTTGGAAAACCCGTTTAATAAATTTGGCATATGTAATCAGATGTGTGCGGTCCATGCACCTTGCACACTGGAGTAACATTTCTAGCGTTAGGAACACATCCAGTTTTGATGAATTTGTCCAACAGATAACACGACGCCCTATCCCACCCTTACTTTGCCCACTTTGGCTGAGCTGCAATAGTAGAAATGATTTTACAAATAATTCTTTTATGCTGCTGCTCAAGAAGATATCCAATGGAGATGATGGTGTTGAACAATGAGCAGTTTTATTAATCCACACGTTTCAGAGTTGAACAAACTCCTTCATCAGGATAAAAACAGAACAGTTTTGGCCGCGTTGGCTGAAAGTGGTGTGAACACGGCAAAAGTCGCAATTTTTTCTTATTACCTCTGCATTGCACAAAAATATGGCCACTTTTGTAAGTGTTTTACTTTTAAAAGGCGTAAACACTTTGGTGAATCGGCCCCATAATGTTTCACTCAAGACTCCTCTGGATAACTGTAGCCATGTTCTCAGGATAATATCCTGCTACCATAAAGGTGACGGTCGGTCACAAGATTGCAACGCCAAGATCGTAGCCATCTTTCTCCTGCCAAGCAATGCCACATATAACACATTTTTTACCTGTATAATGCTTGCATGTATTAAAACCCTTTATAAATAACCAGATATAACCATTAGAGTGGCACGGTAGCTCAGTGGTTAGCATTGCAGTCTTGCAGCGCTGGGGTCCTGGGTTCAAATCCCACCAAGGACAATATCTACAAGTAGTTTGTATGTTCTCCCCGTGTTTGGCTATGTGCGCACACAGTGGTTTTTGATGCTGTGTTTTTGTGCATTTTTGGCCCCTAAAAACGCACAAAAACGCATAAAAACGCACCCGCGACAAAAACAAGCAAAAAAAAGTGCGTTTTTGCTGCGTTCTGCTGCGCTTTTGATCTCTGTGTTGTTCTGCGTTTTTCCAATGCATTGCATGGGGGGAAAACACAGAAAAACGCAGGAAAGAATTGACATGTCCATTAAAGCTCAAAAACACAGCTTAAAAAAAAGCTGTGTGCGGAAAGCAAAAATGAAAACTCATAGACTTTGCTGGGGAAGCAAAATCATGCAGTTTTGAGTCAAAAATGCACCTGAAAAATGTGCAAACACGCCGCGAAAAACGCACTGTGCGCACATAGCCTTAATGTGAGTTTCCTCCAGGTTCTCCGGTTTCCTCCCACACTCTAAAGACATACTGATAGGGAATTTAGATTGTGAGCCCCCATGGGGACAGTGTTGTCAATGTATGTAAAGCACTGTGGAATTAATAGCGCTATATAAATAAATATTATTATTAATTTAGATTGTGAGCCCCAATGGGGACAGTGTTGTCAATGTATGTAAAGCGCTGTGGAATCAATAGCAATATATAAATAAGTATTATTATTAATTTAGATTGTGAGCTCCCATGGGGACAGTGTTGTCAATGTATGTAAAGCACTGTGGAATCAATAGCAATATATAAATAAATATTATTATTAATTTAGATTGTGAGCCCCCATGGGGACAGTGTTGTCAATGTATGTAAAGCGCTGTGGAATCAATAGCAATATATAAATAAATATTATTATTAATTTAGATTGTGAGCCCCCATGGGGACAGTGTTGTCAATGTATGTAAAGCACTGTGGAATTAATAGCGCTATATAAATAAATATTATTATTATTATTATTATTATTACTTTAGATTGCGAGCCCCAATGGGGACAGTGTTGTCAGTGTATGTAAAGCGCTGTGTAATCAATAGCAATATATAAATAAATATTATTATTAATTTAGATTGTGAGCCCCAATGGGGACAGTGTTGTCAATGTATGTAAAGCGCTGTGTAATCAATAGCAATATATAAATAAATATTATTATTAATTTAGATTGTGAGCCCCAATGGGGACAGTGTTGTCAATGTATGTAAAGCGCTGTGTAATCAATAGCAATATATAAATAAATATTATTATTAATTTAGATTGTGAGCCCCAATGGGGACAGTGTTGTCAATGTATGTAAAGCGCTGTGGAATCAATAGCAATATATAAATAAATATTATTATTAATTTAGATTGTGAGCCCCCATGGGGACAGTGTTGTAAATGTATGTAAAGCGCTGTGGAATCAATAGCAATATATAAATAAATATTATTATTATTAATTTAGATTGTGAGCCCCAATGGGGACAGTGTTGTCAATGTATGTAAAGCGCTGTGGAATCAATAGCAATATATAAATAAATATTATTATTATTAATATTAATTTAGATTGTGAGCCCCAATGGGGACAGTGTTGTCAATGTATGTAAAGCGCTGTGGAATCAATAGCGCTATATAAATAAATATTATTATTAATTTAGATTGTGAGCCCCAATGGGGACAGTGTTGTCAATGTATGTAAAGCGCTGTGGAATCAATAGCAATATATAAATAAATATTATTATTATTAATATTAATTTAGATTGTGAGCCCCAATGGAGACAGTGTTGTCAATGTATGTAAAGTGCTGTGGAATCAATAGCGCTATATAAATAAATATTATTATTAATTTAGATTCTGAGCCCCAATGGGGACAGTGTTGTCAATGTATGTAAAGCGCTGTGGAATCAATAGCAATATACAAATAAATATTATTATTATTATTAATTTAGATTGTGAGCCCCAATGGGGACAGTGATGTTAACATCTGAAAAGCACTGTGGAATTAATAGCACTATATAAGAGAATAAAATACAAGCATACACAGATTGGTAGCAATGTCCTCATGCAGTTTATTTGCAAAGAGGATTAACCCTGTGTTATCTTAGCATACACTTCCAGACAACATCACTATCTCTGACATCTGTACTCCTTTTTATCTATTTCTACAGACACATCCCAGCAATCTTGGTCATGCATCAATCTGACGTCAGTGTGATAAGTAAGGGGGTCCTGCTGTCCACATGCAAAAAGTGTCTGCAAGCTGTAACTCCATTCATTCCCCCCTCAGAACAATGGAGCCCTATGTGCCTAAAGCTGAATGTCACCGAGCCTTTTTGTCTGGATACAGTATATTTCCCTGCAGGGATGCTGCTGGATTTTATGCTGTCTGAGCAGTAAATGAATGCATGATAGTAAAATCTAACAAGTAGGGGTCTTTAGACTTCTGGTTTATTATTGTTGGAATGAAAATTGGCTATTTTCTGGGCTCATCTATACACCATATGGCTGCGCTCACAGTGGCGTATAACACAGCCGAGTGCTGGCCGATATTCTATAGGGTACCACTCGGCCCATTGTTATACTATGGAGCAGTGCCAATCGGTGATTTTTTTTTCATGATGATTCGGCATGAGTGAAATAAAAATCGCATCATGGTACAATCTGCAGCGTATATCAGACGCCGCGCTTCCATTCAAGTCTATAGCTGAGTGTGAAACATCGGACTGCACTCGGATGTCATCTGAGTGCAGTGCAATAAATCCAGAAACAGGCAATAGAGATGATGGAGAAATTAATCTCTCCTTTTCCCCACCTGTGATCCGATTCTCTCATGTGAGATAATCGGAGCACAGTAGATGACACTTGGTTGATGCACATAGCAGAGTTTGAGCCGAGTGTCATTAGCATATCGCATCCGATACTATAAGCTTATGTCACTCCAACCTAAAACTGTAGTTTGCCCCTTTGCTAAGAGTCCCACCGTACACTTACCGTATTTTTCAGATTATAAAACGCACTTTTCCTCCCTAAAATTTGGGAGTAAAATAGGGGGTGCGTCTTATAATCCGGTTGTAGCTTATCAGGAGGCATTAGTAGAGCGATGGTGCGGGTGTCCTGGAGATGCAGGAGCCAACCCCAGTGATTAAAGAATATGTTGGCTGTGCAGGCTTCAAAGGAACGGCGCTCAGAGTCGGCGCATGAGCAGATTGAACTCTTGGCTCAATGACGCGCTGAGAACTCATCTCTGCACACACCGACTCCGGCCCATTGATCTTCCAGCAGCGGACTTAAGGAAAATGGTGCCCGGAGGTGAGATCCTGATTCTTCATTAAACCAAGAGCTCAATCTGAGCACGTGTGGATTTCGGGCTCCATTTCTTTGAAGCCCGCACCGCAGACATTTTGTTACCTACAATCACTGAGGATGGCTCCTGCCTCACCTCACAGCGCCCACAGTATATCCGAGAGACACTCACCGCACCTACTCCACCACCGCCCCTGCCTCCTTGTGACCCCGCTCTACCACCCCCCGATAAGATACAACTGGATTTTAAGACAGACCCTATTTTCACCAAAACCCTTTTAAACCATTTTTCTTCCTCTAAATTTGGGGTGCCACTTATAAAACGAAAAATACGGTAGATAAGAGTCTGTCTTGAATTAGATACATTTGGCTGCTTTATTACAGGATTACAGGAGCATGGCCATACCCGTCCTTGTATCTCGTCTCCAGTGAAGTGAATGGGAGCGACCTGTAATACCGCACCCGACCAGCACTCTCTTTTGGACAAAGCTGCTAATCTAAACCCCTAATTTTTATTTTTTACCCATTTCATTTGTTCTATTTATTACTTACTGAATATCATTGTGGGATATATATATATAGTGGCATGGTGGCTCAGTGGTTAGCCTTGCAGCGCTGGGGTCCTGGGTTCTAGTCCCACTAAGGACAACATCCGCAAGCAGTTTGTATGTTCTCCCCGTGTCTGCGTGGGTTTCCTCTGGGTCCTCCGGTTTCCTCCCACACTCCAAAAACATACTGATAGGGAATTTAGATTGTGAGCCCCAATGGGGACAGTGTTGCCAATGTATGTAAAGCGCTATGGAATGAATAGTGCTATATCAAATGAATATTATATTATTATCATATATATATATATATATATATATATATATATATATATATATATATCAATCAGTATTTGTAACACCTAAACACTACGATACATAGCAGAATGGAGGATGACAATCCCCAGCTCCTAATATCGCGGAGTTCATCATGTTTCCTGTACTCCATTATTAGGAAGCAGTGGCATTGTCCCTTTTTCCACTCCCCCCTGCCCCGTCCATTAGGGCCACTTCTTTTTCTCCTACCTCCATGTGCCTTTGATGTGAAATCACTTTACCTTCTCTCCAGTCACACTTCTGATTTAATTATCAGTTTACCAGAAACAAAGCGGTTTAGGATAATTGCATTAAGCATCAGCCTGTGGGACTTTGGGTTATTAAGATGCAAAATGAGAGAGAAGAGAAAACACACATAGAAGAGGCCTAATTAAATCCACATCCAGTGCCCAGAAGAGAGGATCTGTTCATTGAGAGAGGAGGTGGGGAGGGGAGCTCCTCCTCTGTCAGGAGGGAACTCCCTGCAGCTAATTTAGGAGGGGCTTTTCATTGGAGTAGTTTTTGGGTTTTTCAAAGTCAGTTTGCATCCTACCAGGTCCCACTTCACATGGTCCCTTCTCCCCAGTAAAGCCCTCAGCAGACAGCCATGCAGTGCCTTAAGGAGTGCCCCGTCTTGCTGTCAGCCTGCGTCCTCCTCACTGTCCTCTCTAGCCATGGATTTAATCTGGATGTGGAGCAGCCAGCTGTGTATTCTGGACCAGAAGGAAGCTTATTTGGTTACTCTACAGACTTTTACTTCCCGGATAAAGAAAGGTAAGTTTTCGTGATCAATGCCACATTTTTTTTTAATTTTTTTATATATAGCACCAACATATTCCGCAGCGCTGTACTGATAATTGTTACACTTTAGTCAATGGCTGTCCCCATGGGGCTCACAATCTAATTTCCCTAGCTCCCCAGCAGCCCTGCATTAACCCTTGGCAGCCTGTGTGGGCTCTTGTCATTGTGTTGTTACACTGTTGGCAGATGAGTGTGAAGTCTTGGAGGATGAGCATTGTGGCTTCTTGCTGGTTTCTATGTATTTGATTATATTGTTTCTTTGGCAGAGGTTTTTCTTCTTTTTGTTCCTGTTGCCTCTATCCTCCGCCCCTGTCTGTTCCGTTACTTACTCCCTTCCATAGTCTCATTTCCCCTCTCCCCACCACACACTTTTTTTCATGCTTCCTCTCCTGCAGACCTTCCTCTACCTTTGCTCCCCTCTGTATTTTGGTAGATTCACACTCCTTGTGTCTCAGCCCCCTCCTGTTCCTTACTAGTAACCTCCTATCTTTTGTGTCTGGCTCTGGAGGGGACCCTGCGCCCCATCTGGTTGATATTACCTGGTGATGACCCAACTCCCGCTTTCTTGTGCTTTTTAGGTACAAGTCTAGTCTGAGTGTGGCAGAATATTTTCCTCTGGTGGCTGTAAAGTCACATTTTGACCAATTCTTTGCTCCTATTGTGAATATAGGGGTTTAGTTATGGCTCCAAGTAGTGATTCCGGGGCTATGGGTACTGTTGGGCACTGCCAGGCATTGAAATGCTCAGTTGCCTTGTATATTAGGATTATTCTACTGTTTATGGTTGGAAAAGTTTTAATATAATATTTATTCATTTATATAGCGCTGTTAATTCCACAGCACTTTACATACATGTGCAACACTGTCCCCATTGGGGCTCACAATCTAGGTTCCCTATGAGTATGTTTTTGGAGTGTGGGAGGAAACCCACGAAAACATGGGGAAGAACTATTATTTATTATTATAGCGCCATTAATTCCATGGCGCTTTACATGTGAAAGGGATATACATAATAAGGAAAAGTACAATATTCATAAACAGTACAAGATACAGACTGGTACAGGAGGATAGCGGTCCCTGCCCCCGAGGGCTCACAGTCTACAAGGGATGGGTGAGGGTACTCCTTGTAGATGTTGTCCTTGGTGGGATTTGAACCCAGGACCCCTGCGCTGCAAGACTGCGGTGCTAACCACTGAGCCACCGGTGCCGCTCAAAAGTTTGCACCGCATCCACATGTTGCATTGAATGGGGTAATATCCTTGACATAATACAGATTGAAAATATCCACAATCTGACCAATATGCCTGGCACTGATATTTGCAGCAGATATGTGTATGGACAGACTGCAGTGTTCTCAGCACATGTGGACATACCCTAAAAAAGTTCCTAATAGTTGCTGTCAAAGGGAAACTGTCAGCTTATTTTACATATGGAGGTCATGGTCTGGCTGTGTAGGTGCTTGTCCCCCTAAGGGTGGGTGCACATGATCAGGACACACTGCGTCCTGGGCATAGCATGTCCTCTCTTGGGGGCCACGAGTGTTCTCCGCAGCGGCCTGTGCCCATAATCGGGGTTTGGGCCGCTGCTGTCTTTCTCTCTTCTCACTCATGGCTCCACAGCAATAAATTGACATGTTGTGGCTCAGAAAGCTGCATCGGAGGTTAGTTTTCGCTGCAGGCCAACAAGCATGGTGGGCATGGGATTTCTAAAAAAATCCCATCCACTGTGCTTGTACTGTACGACCCAGTAAAAACACGCTGTGTCCAAATTGCTGTGAACCCTGATCGTGGACACAGCCTAATAAATGTAATCCCTTTTTCTTATAGCTCTGATCTGCCAGTCATGAGAAGTCTACTATAGATAGATTGGAAATCGGGCTAGAAGTGCAGTGGGGGCTTTTCCAGAAGTAAAAATGTGTTGACGGGTTCAGTTTCCCGTATCTGTAGCAAATTTCATCACACTTGGTGACTTAAAGATGTTATCCACTACTCATTGATGGACTGTCCTAAAAGATAGGTTATCAATGGGGGAGGGACACCCGGCATCCCCGTCGATCAGCTGCTGTCATTGATGGCGACTGGAAAGGCTCCGTTTCAGAGATGCCCAGTCAACTGATAACCGCCTCCTATTCCTTTTGAATGGGAGGCGAAGGACCAGGTACTGGACCTATCGTATCAGTTGACTGGGCAACTCCGAAACGGAGCTTTTCTGGCCCCCTGCTGCCATCACTAACACCAAGGGCAGCTGATCGGCGGGGGTGCTGGGTGTCCGACATTGGAAACCTATCCTTAGGATAGTCCATCAATGTAAAAGTAGTGGATAATGTTCATTCTTGAGCTGTGATATTATGTGACTTGTACCGTGTAAGAAAATCAAAGGTGTTGTCTTCTGGCCTTAACCCTACAATCGTCCATGACTAGAGATGAGCAGTCGGACAGACTCGACTTGGGTACCTAGTATAATGGAAGTCAATGGGAAACTCCTAATTTTTTTTCCGGAAGATCATGGTAGTGCTCACTCATCACTACTCATGACCCCTTGAGCACTTTGATCTGGTTCTACCAGTGTATACATGACTATGCCCAGTGGGCTCTCTGTGGGCGCAGGACCTCTGAGGGAAGCGAGTTCTTCTCAACACAGCTCAGAGCCACATGAGGAAAGTGAGTAATAATGTTTAACAGGACAGCGCTTCCTGAAACCGGACACGCAGCAACAGTGAGGATTGTGTCCAGCCCCTGTATGGCACCCACAGGAATCCGGAGTCAAGACTTCACTGACATAATGCAGGCGTTGTGAATGGGAATCTGCCGAATATGTTCTGATACACAAAATCTAAATGTGCTCTACAAGGTCTCCGATCTATTGGTTAGCGTATTTTCCCAACATTTTTAATGCTAAATAATGCCTTATCAGCAGTTATTGAATCTTTTGCATTTTCAGATATTTAGTCTTGGTGAAGATTCACTTCTGGACGAGGCGACAACAGAAAGGTCACTTTAGGGTGGTCAGAACTGTAGCACCCATTGAAGGTTGCTGATCACCACAGTTCATGTGAAAGTTTCCTACACACTAGGGTTGTCCAGAGACGACTCTGGGGGAAAAACGGATCCACCGCAACCACAACAGAAAACAATGCGCCCATTTTTGCTCTATTGGTTTTTTCGTTATTACAAATGGATGACCATTGAACATGTGAACGGAGCCGAAGATAAATGAAACCACCAGACGTTTTCCATCCGCTTCTGCTATGAGTGCATGGGCTCCATTATTTAATAGCTAACGACAACCAGCTTTTCCTCCCAGAACCCCCTACCCTTACACGTGTTACCATGTTTTAATGTGGAAAGCAGAGTAGGCCACTATCAAGTGCATAAAGACCAGACATGGGAAATGAACATGCCTGGTCCTTCTATCTCTTGAGATCATCTTATGGAGACTATGGTGAGGCGCTGGTCGCGTTGAGATCTACGGGTTCAGACCACTTTGCTCTGTGTGTTGGCACATTTTATAGGGTTTCCCCTCTTACATAGAAATTCCTTATAAACAAAACTACAATGTTTACCATGGAATGCCTCATTGCTTTAGCGTTCAGGCGACTCTGGGTTGGGATGTCATCCCTTCCAGTCCCAGGAGAGACCTTTGGCAGAGCTGGGGGAGGGGAATGATTCCAGTGATAAGTATTGCTCCATTCTTCTATAAGGACCTATGCCCTCAGGAAACTTTTCCAATGTAATGGAGACCCCTTTATGGATGAACCCACAAGCTCCGTATATTTCTTCAACTGACAATACGTTTATTTTATTTCAATGAGTCTAGCTCATGAAATGGTCACAGGAATTTCGGCCACACAATCTTCAGCATGTGAACTTGCCATTTTAAAGGGAACCTGTCACCACTTTTTTGGCCTATAAGCTGCAGCCACCACCACCAGGCTCTTATATACAGCATTCTAACATGTATATAAGAGCCCAGGCCAGGAGTATAACATAAACACTTTATAATACTTACCTAACGGTCACGCGGTTGACCATATGGGCAGATAAAAGTATTGTAGTGCGCCTGTGCAGGATCTGCGAGTGTGTATGAAGCAGCCGCGTCATGCACCGTGGCTAGAGAAGGAGAACAAAGATGGACAAAAGAGGCGACAACGGAGACGCCCATATGGCCCACCGTGCAACCGTTAGGTAATTATTATAAAGTGTTTTTTATGTTATACCCACAGCCTGGGCTCTTATATACAGCATTCTAACATGCTGTATAGAAGAGCCTGGTGGTGGTGGCCATAGCTTATAGGCCAAAAAAGTGGTGACCGGTTCACTTTAAGGCCCTGTGCGCACACTGCATTTTTTTGCCGTGGTTTTTGCTGTAGAAAAGGTGTGGTTTGTGCTGATGACTTTCTTGCAGTCCTTCCCCAGCAAAATCTATGAGAAATTAAAAATGCTGTGCACACACTGCGTTTTTCTACCTAATAGGTTTTTGCTGTAGAATTTCTTCAGCAAAAAGAAGTAACATGTCACTTCTTTTCCACAGGTACCTGTGGTTTTGCCATTACATAATGGTTATAAACCGCAGGGACCAACCTGTGGCAAAACCGTGGGTGCAGAATTCTGCCAGAGGGTGCAGATTTTTCTTGGTCATTTTTCAGTGCGCACATGTGGCGCCATGGACAAGCCAGGGGCCACAGGTAACACACACACCCCCACCCCCAGCAGTTCACAGCAGACATCCCCAGTGACACTTGATTCCTTTCCTCGGGCTCAGACACACACCAGGTGGGCGGAGTCAGGAGATGGAGACGCCCACCCAGGAGTTTAGCTGGCCTGAGGCAGGAAAGAAGCCCAGTCAAGTCCAGGGAGAGGAGGAGAGAGAAGGTCTGCAGGGAGACAGAAGCAGACAGGGGCCTAGGCTGGAGCCTAAGGCCCCCGTGCAGAGAGTGAGGCAGACGGTAGTGGCCGTCTGCGAGAGCCGGGAAGACAGTTGGTGGAACCGTAGGTAGCCGGGGCTGGGCGGTGGCCCACCGGTACTGAATCGGGGAGCCAGCTGGAAACCGGATTGCAGGAGGAGCGTGCAAGAAGGCGAAAGAGAGGACTTACATTACCAACCTGGGGTCAGGGGAAAAAACATCGCAGCCGCCTGTGGGACACGTCCAGCCAGCCGTGTGTTTTACCGAGAACTGTGTCATCATTACTGGCTGAGTGAGTACCACCGTGCCGTGCGGCACAGCGCTGCCCCCACGACCCTGCACCTCGCCAGGCCTCGTAGCCCTACCCCATCACCGGGCCCCGGGACAACAAACCCCCCCCCCCCCCCTTACCCACGGAGGGAAAACAACACCCTAGCTGCTCCACACCATCGCTCCCGGGATCCCTGTCCAGAGCAGCGGTGGTGTCACAACCTCAACACAACCGTGGGTGGCGTCACGGACAATCTCCCTTCTCCCTTACCTAATCCCCTTTTTACTGTGGAGCCTGGGATCACAGACCGGGATACGCCACCATGATACCCACAGAAGTGGCCCGGATCTGAGTACCCCTTATCCACGGGCGACACACACAGGGCCTAAGGCTTACGGTGGAGTTAGCGGGCACCTTTGGCACCTGAAGTCTGGATGTTATTGTTCAGTGTTGGAACTGATTATAATAAACCGCATTATGTACATGTATTTGTAAAATAGGAAAACTATTGTATGCTGCTATGGAAATGTAAAAAAACAAAATATGGCAATCAAAATGGTACAACACAAACTTTGTATAACACACAGCTTTCCAGGGGACAAAATTTGTTTAAAAAAAAATAAATAAAATCCCACTAGTATACAACTATACATGCACCCACTTGTATCCAGTGCAGGCCGCTCTATGATCTGCACAGACAAGAAGCAGGGATTTCAGCACCTGCCAGACCTCTGTAGCCTGTGATTGGATGGAGCAGTCAGGTGACTTCAGCAGCGGGTCATCATAAAACATAACCTAATGTGCTGTTTTCTGGCTTCTAGTGGAAAGGTGACATCACTGCTTGCTTTCTATACATAGACCAGATAATGTATGGGTTTCTTTGCTTATACTTACCTTCTGGAGGCTTCACCCCTATCTCTGCCGCTCTCATCTGTCTCCTGATTTGTGACCTGCCAGCTGCTCCAGTGTTTCATAGAATGGTGCTGGAGGTCACTCTTTAATACAAGTCTATGAGAGCCTCGTTCTGACTCTCATAGAGATGCATTGGGAGCTTGTGACGTAATCTATGACTTCTGGCCAGTCATCAGTTACTGTCACAAGATGATGACGCTGGACGAGAGCAGCGTCTGTAAAAGGTTGATCATGGAGAACCTTGGAACCACTGTATGGTATTAATGAATATAATTTGGAAGTTATATCATCCCACAAATCCCCATTGAATTGGAAGGGAAATTAGAGACAGTATATCAGGAAAAGCCACCGAGGAATGGGGGCACCGATGTAATTTAGGGTGCGTGTGACGCAGGTCATATCTCCATTGATGGGTAGTGGAAAAGGATAGATTGAGGGCTAGCTTACTAAATTATTGCCCCTACTTTGAACACTAACAATTGATTTTCTGTGGATGTAATTTTTCTATACAGGTTGCATGCAGTAAGACGGTTCCATGATTCTTTGGTTTTATTATTTTTGGTTTTTATACTATTGGTCACGGTGTGGAATGGTTTGTCTTGTGAATTCTAATGAAATTTAGAATAAAAGGTTTTTTTTTGTTTTTTTTTTTTTTACTTTTATAAAATTAGAATTGAGGTAGCATTTCTGACAACATTGAATTTTTCTACCTTTTTGACCCTTTAAGCGCTGTATAATGAGTCTTTACATACTTTTTAGTGGTCAGCTCGGATGTATATGTTTTGAAACCGAAGAAAGTAAAGTTTATAAAATCGGCAGCATCTTGAGTGACAGCAGCTGAGGATCAGATAATATCTGGGGGTGTATTCATAGTTATCACCTCACTCTGTTTAGAATTAGCATAAGTACTGTACAAAACTATTCACTTTTTACCTTGTAGGACCTGTGTGACGTCATACCCATGTGACCAGAAGGGGTGGGGCCTCAGCCAACAAAGCTTATAGCACAAAGCAACCTTTTTCTGTTGGCAGAGGCCCCGCCCCTTCTGTCACATGGGTATGACCTCACACAGGTCCTGCAAGGGGAAAAAGTGGATAGCTTGTATAATACTTATGCTAATTCTAACAGAGGGAGGAGATAACTCTGAATTACCCCACCCCCAGATATTATCTGATCCTCAGCTGCTGTCACTCAAGAAGCTGGAAATTTTATAAACTTTACTTTCTTGGGTTTCAAAACATAACATAAACATCCGAGCTGACCACTACAGGTCTGTAGCGAATCGGCCTGATGGTGCCAGTATAGCACTGGCTTTAGGTTATATTACAAAAATCCTGATTGGTTCCCTTTTTAATCACCAGGGTTTAAATGCATCGCACAATGTCTAACAATACCATTATCTATCATGTATGCAAAAAGCACCTTAGGCATAAGCTTGGCTTGGTACGTTTCCCTCACCTTTTTTAAAATGGGTACTGAACAATATTTCATATACAGTATCATATCAGTGGGGAAAACTTTTCGCATCATACAATTGATGCAACCTTGGTGGAGGACAATGAGGTATGGGTGCCAACACCATCTCCAAAGCGGGAAGAATTGTGCATTATTAGACATTGGGCCTACACATGGGCTGTCTTCGGTCTGTGGCTGCCCCTGGTTTGATCGATGTAGGTCCTACTGCTTGGCTTCATACCATTGCAAGGGTAGGGAAATTATTTCTTCACTATTCTTAAATCTATAAAATTAATGGTGCAGTTAGATGAGCTGGTAACTGGCAAACAAGCATTCATAGGAACTCATTTTGATGATTGTCATTCCATGTAAACAAGACAGTAATCACCTGATGAGCAAGAAAATGGCTCAGAAGTTACGTCTGCTGCCCATGTGAACCGGTTTTGTAGAACCCCCTATTGGCCTGAAATCTGCCTGTGGTAAATGTTCTCATAGCTGATCGCAGTACTCAAGTAACTTACGCTATGTGTCATCCCTGTATTCAATGAATGATTGATGCTGCACAGCTTGGCCCAATTGTCAACTTCATTCAGTTATTCCGATACCAATCTTGTGGGCACAAGGGAACAAAGATAAAAGGATCCAGTTCCACTGATCTAGTAATCGGTGGGCTCTTTCTATGGATGGCTGATCATTTTTGTAGACTGGGATACCACTTTATTTCCTAAACATATGAACCCAACAAAGACAGATTTCTGTGCTGAATCTTGCTATTGTGAGTTCATTAATATAAAACTATGAGCCTAAGCTTACTATATTAGGAATTTTTAATTTTGCCATTTTTAGTATCCCACAATTTTCTGTTGAAGCTCTTAAACCTCTTTGATATTCTTGACCACATGACATTGGCCTATTCCTGAGGGGAACGTCTCTGAAGTGGTAGAAATAATTGAACCCCAATCTGTAATTCTTTGCCACAAAATTGGCATCTTAAATTTTGAGGGAATGATGAGGGTGGAGGTTTTGAGACTGTATCTGGCAGTACGTGGCTGTCTGGTGGGGCTTCTACATTTTGAAGGAATGTCCATGAATAGACTTGTAACGTGATCGGCTCTCCATGCCGTTCATCGCTCTCTGTAAAATGCTGGGATCCCTTAAATGCTTTTTTTAGTTTCAACTGAATATCTCCTCTGTGAAGAGAATGAGTAATGACGCACACGGGTCCTTCCTAGACCCGCCAGGTCATTTATCTGGCGGCCTGTACTTTCCTCTTGCAGAGATCAAGACTACAATTCCTCCTCCTAGAGGGTCCGGGTGGGTTCTTTGTCTGGCTGGCAGCATTTTTGACAGGGGGCAATAAAACATAAGATCCTTGTTGCTTTACTATTTCTTTGGGAATGTGCTCTTATCAGTATAAAATGATTTATCAATACAACATACATGGCTCCTTTGCTTTTCTTTGGCCACCTTTTCAAAATCTGTACCTTTTTTTTAAAGAAATATTACACTTTAAAAATAGAATAATATATCATACCTCTAGCTTCATAGTGGTATATGTTTAGGAAGATCTAAAGGCCCCTTTAGATGAACCAATAACCGGAAACAGGTATTCGTTAGGTTTACACAAGCCAGTAATAGGCAAATGCTCTATCGGTATCATCTGATGGACAAGTATCTGTCAGATTGACCTATTAATGTGTAAAGGGAGAATGTGCTGCCACTAATACTCTGTTCTTTGACCCGGATGCGGCCTGCAGACCACACTTTGCCCAACCCTGCCAAAAAAATGATTATGTACTATATATAATATTTATTTTACAACTGCATACACCTTATTGGATTTACACTGATGTGCAAAAAGGTAACAATGTTTTGAACTTTTGACTTTCAGGCTCCATACCTTACCATCCACTACAGGTTTGAACATGAGCTTACCATCATTTTGTAGATTATTTGGCTTGAAAATGTTTAGCATATGATTTAGTTATGCAGATTCTTGTCATGTCACAGTATTGTTACCGTTTTTTGCTTCTAAAATTCTTAATTTTGTATTTATTTTGTTAATCCACGTTTTGGCTTTCAACACTTGAATCCTTGTGGACATTTAAGCATGTCTAGACAAATCCGATGCCAGGTCTCTCCTACACATTGTCAATGTTGGTGCATACTGGTTGACTCACTTGGGTATGTATACAGCTTTTTCTTCAACTCTACCCACAAATATTCGATTGGGTTGAGGTCTGAGCACTGTGGGGGCCAATCCAGCAACTCTACTTCATTGTCATTAAACCGTTTCTTTGACAATCTTGATGTATGCTTTGGGTTGTCCTGCTGGAACACTATGTCCTCATTTTCATACCCATAGTACTTGAGTATACGAAGTAACGTGCAAAGTAGGATGCTCACTCACATAGCTCTGCATTGAAATAATCATCAATCCTGGTCTAGTATCCAACACCTTTTGGCTCAGGCTTCCTCCACCAGTCTTGACAGTTCCCACAATTTCTCAATCCATTAGCCCCTTTTCCACTTGTTTGTTTCAGATCCATTTGCACCCATCAGTCTATTGACTTTAGTCTCATCGCTCCAAATCACCTGTGTCCAATCTTCTACTGTCCACTTTTTGTGTTTTTTTTTTTTTTTTTTTTTTTTTTTTTTTTTGCAGACTTGAGGCAGCGATAATAAAGTTGAGGCTTCTGTACTTTTATGTGTCACAATTTCAGACTTGTGTAACGTGCATCACACGACGCTTACATAGACGTCTGTGATCTCCCTATTATGAAGCATACGAGTCACCTTCACTACCGTGTTTGCATCAGAACTGATAGATCTTGTGATGAGCCGACTTGTTGACTCCGATATTTTGCCTAGATATCACTTTTTGGCTTTTGAATGGATGGACGGACTTCATTTTGTATTCTCCCAACTGTCATTTTCTTGTCAGAGATCCCCCTATGGATGAGCCAAATTAGGTGGTTTCTCTTTTCTTAGGAAATTTTGGCTGCTCCTCAATTCAAACCAGTGACCTGAGAATCAACCAAATAAAACACTGAGCTATTAGAGAATGTGAGAACAGGTTGTAATTTGTAGTATAAAGGAAGAGAATTTTTTTTCCACCACCAGGAGCAAAACGGTAACAATGCAGTGACATGAGTTGCAGGTCAACAGGTAGGGTTACATTTGATGCTGTAATGGATGATGAGCTATGGAGCCTGAAAGTCAAAAGTTCAAAGCATTATCTTCCTGCTCATCAGTGTACTTGCTTATGCTGAAGTCAGTCAGGAAGCACAGCGGGTCCTTTACATCTAAGCCCCGTCTCTGCAAATTTGCAAACCGCAGTAGAGTGGGCCTATACGTATGTAAATCGCGCCATAACTGCCCCTGTTTCTCTTCTCTGCAGCCATCAATGGAGTGAGTTTTCAACAGTTGTTTAGGCCCCACCTCTTCGTGGTCCTGGTGCAGCTGCATCAGCAGTATGTTGTCCCCTGGTTTAACAGTCTGCATTTGCCCATATAAAGGGACCATAAAAGTATTTTATAATGCTGTGGGAATTAACTCTATTTAACTGCCCGACAGGGAACAATCACTTTTTCTTCACTGGGTGCAGCTTGTTGAAACAAACTGTGCTATATTTCCTTTCCCTGGGGCCACCACAGATTCTACTGCACCTCCCAGTGTCCAGCATTGGCTGGCTCACTATCAACCTGACATCGGTGCTGCAGCCAATCAATGATCTCAGCAGCTCAGCCCGAGTAGACAGAATGCCTCCTTCACAGCCACAAAATTTACTAATGGGCTGCCACACTGTTGACGTGACGTTGGCACTACAGCCAATGGTGGACTTAAGAAGTAGCGATGAAGACTTACGTGTGTGTGTGTGTGTGTGTGTGTTTTTGTTTGTGTTTTTTTTTTGTTGTTTTTTTTTTTACCGTTTAACTTGTAGTTATTATTCCGCAAAACAGGTTTTATGGATTTATTTACTTAAGCTGTCTAAAAGTCCCACTATACATTAGGCTATATAATCTGTAAAGCACTATATAAATGAATAAATGCACAAATCCACATCTACCTGTGGCCAAATATATATTTTGTAACCCAGACCACAGCATCATGGACATAAAATTGCTGGTATTGAAAGGAAATTTCAAATCCCAGAGAGACAGGAGACTCTGGGAATACAAACCTTTGACACATTCAGGGCAGGAATGAATGTGTCCCATGGATGTATGTCTTTTTACATCAATTAAGAAATGTGCTCCTCAGAGCATCTGGGGGCATCACAGCTCTCGACCAGACCCCAATCAGAGGACAATAAAACTTTCACACTGCTTATCTATGAACTGCTGCAACATTTATGGCCACAACAGTTTGTCCCCTTGCCATGCTGATAGTTCTGCTTCACATAGCTTGTCTTTACTGCTCCATTCTATGTCCTATTGTGTATAAATATGTGACTCTTCAGATTTTGTGTTATACTGAGCCTGAAGAAGAGACCTGAGTAGTCTGGAAAGCTTGCTATTATTACCATATTTTCAGTTAGCCATTAAAAGGTATCAACCACTGAGGACTTCAGTTCTTTGAAACTATTTTTTTTTTTTTTATCTCTACTGGCTAACACGGTACAAATATATATTTTGCCTGTATCTAAATAAATAATAAAATGAATAAAAAGTCATCTAAACTCAATGACTTCAACAGGACTAAGAGCCCAATGTGTATATGGATCTCCCGACTGTCCCCTAACAGATTGCCAGATAGGAGGATCTGGCAGTTGGAATTTAATCACTTGATCATTTTGTTAAATAAAGATATACGAGATAAACGGGCAGCAGAATTGTCCTAAAAATATAACCACTGGAGAGCTCAGCAAAGCCAAGTGTCCCGATGTATGGAGGAGCTGGGAGAGATGGCGGTTATAAGGAGAGCCGTAGTTTGGCCTACTGCTGCTGTGTACAGCTATTTTAAAGACGTTACTCAAAGGAATCCGGCTGTCGAAAGCTCTGTGTCCACTTCAGACAATAAAAGACTCAAACATTTACTACATGGGTCCCGGGATTTCCGTTGACTCTATATTATCTAGTCCCCACATGCACCATTACCTACAGTGGGGTGCCGATCGCTTTTGGATATCTAAGCGAATGGCTCTGTTGCCCAAAATAACCTTTTCATATCTCTAAATTTGAGTTGTACAGTATATATAAATTATGTGCCAGGAATGGAATTAGAACCATAAGGAGACATCTGTTTTTAAGATGCCAGTCTTGTTTGTGATTTGTTTTTTTTTTTTTTGTTTTTTTTTTCTGTTTGATCCTGGCAGAATCCAAAACTGCTCTTTTAAATAAAACTTTTTCATCCTTCTCGGTGGTCAATTCTGAGCTCTCATATGAACTAATGGAGGGCTGTGTATGTGTGGTCACCATCCCACCAGATAGTGACTCTCAGCAGAGCCCTGCTCTTGGGACAGATGCAGGTCTCACCACCAGAGTCACATCTATCTTGCATTTGTCGCGGGCGGGGAGGAGGGTGTCAGCACACCGCGCTCACCCCTTCTGCTCGGGTCCGGCGGCTGCTCAGTGGTGGCTCGAGCCGTGGGCCGGATCCCGGGGGTTTCGCTAGCGGCGCTCCTCGCCCGTGAGTGAAAGGGGGGTTTTGGGGTGTTGGGATATTGTCCGTGACGCCACCCACGGTTGTGGTGATTGAGTGTACACCACCGCTGCTCTATGTGGAGGTCCCGGGGATGGTGAGGCGGAGCAGCCAGTTGTTGTGTTGTCCCTCCGTGGGTAGGGGTTGGTGATCCCGGGGCCCAGTGGGGTGCAGGGGCGCAGGGGCAGCGCTGTGCCTTGCGGCATGGAGGTACTCACTCAGCCAGTAAACACGACACAGTTCTCGGTAAACAAACGGCTGGTTGGACGGGTCCCTCGGACGGTTCACGGTGCTGCGGTTCCCTGCAGTTAGCGGTGACGGTCTCTTCCCTGCACCTTTTGAAATGTTTGTTTGGTAGCGATGGATTCCCACCGGTTACCCGCTCCCCGACTACAATCTGGGCCGGAGGAGCTCCACACTTTGCCCGCAGGCGCCGGCCCTGGGAAACTGGTGCCTTGGCGGTGGCGGTGTTTCCCCGTTGTGGTTGGACCTTTGCCGTCAATCAGGACTTGCTTGTTGGGAGATCTACGTCCCCTTCACTAACGGATTTAGCAATTTACAGCGACTCCAAGCCTTGCCGGGATCCGAAAAGCCCCTGCTCTGGTGCTGACTGCCCTTTGTATCTGCTCCAGACCACCGGGCACACAGCCAACGGGGTCCTTCCAGTAACCTCCAGACAGTCCCACTGCAGACCTTCACCGCCGTCTGCTGACCTTGCTGGCTCCGTCCGTGCACACAGCCACAGACCAACTTCAGGCTTTCTGTCACTTCCACTGATGTTTCACTTCACTCTAGCTCCCTCCTGAGCTACACTCTCTAGCTCTTCCCTGAGCTGACGGGCTAATCTTGTTTACACAAGCTCACCCTGGCTAAACTGCCTGGTACTTCCTGCCTCCAGGGCTGTGAACTCCTAGGTGGGCGGACACCAACCACCTGGCTCCACCCCCCTGGTGTGGACACCAGCCCCTGGAGGAAGGCAACAAGGATTTGTAGGTTAGCTGGTGTACCTGCAGGGAATGTGGGGTGTGTGTGTGTTGTTGTGACCTGTGACCCCTGGCTTGCCCAGGGCGTCACGCATTTATGACCCATCCTGTGGACAATCCCTTTAAAACGAGTTGTCTTATTGACATCCACTGGCATATTTGGACTTTTTTTTTTTTTTTTCTTTTCTTTTATGGATACCACAGGAATTTCCCTCCATGACGAAGCAGATATGTATGACTTGGTCGCCTATTTATTGTGCTGCCAGATTGATCTGCAAACTTCAGTGGTTTCCTATGGGAAATAAAGGGGCAAAGAACATGCTGTACTAGTCAACTATTTTCTCATAGGAAAATGTTTTAAGTTGTTGCATGATTCTGTTGTGATAATTGCGCGACGTTTCCGTTAGTATTTTTGATGTAGCTTTTTTTAGCAATTCTGCACCTACCTACAGTATTAGGTTACTTGTGATTTTTCATTTTTTTTTTTATTCTACCTTTTGTAGTTTAAAAAAAAATAAAACATTTTAGTATGTCATGTTTTTTAAATTTACAAATGCTTGTTTTTGTGTGGGTTTTTTTATTTTATTTTTCTAATTTTTATATAAAGCCAACATACTCTGCAGTACTTTACAATTAGGCAAGGACATGTAAAGGACTAAACAAAATAACATAGTACAACCGTTACAGAAGGAGTAAGAGCCCAGGCTTATAATCCTATAAGGAAATAGGGATGACACAATGGGTAGAACGTGCTTGTTGCCATCATTTTATAAGGGTTTTCCTATACAGCTGCATGATCCGGTCATTAGCCAGAATCGAAGTGCAGTTATCTTGTGCCATTCGGTGCATGGAGCATGTGGAGACATTAACATTTTAGTGAGTTGAGGTAATGGGCCTGTTTTTAATTAGTTGGATGGTTTAGGATAGTGCATTCCAGAACACCGGCACAGCACATGAGAAGTCTTGGAGACAGGTTTGAGGTCCAGATTAGATCAGTTGCAGAATGAAGATCACTGGTAGGGTGATAGACCGAAATGAGGGGTGAGATAGTATTCTGTAGTGGATAGGCAACCATTGTAATGACTGGCACAAGGTGGAGGCATCGGTAATGCGACCTTGGCTGCTGCATTCAGGACGTATTGGAGAGGAGGAAGTTTGGTTAGGAGACTGATCAGTAAAGAGCTGCAGTAGTCCAGATGAAAATGAATTAGTGACATTTTAAGTTTTGTTTTTTTTTTTTTTGTTTTTTTTTCCTCCCTGTTTTAAAGGTAAGAGAATTTATTCTGGGAATGTTACCTGCATTTTAAAAACATGAGTTAGTGAATGATTGGATATTTGGAATAAAAAAAAGGTTCTGTCAAATTTCACCCCAAAATAGCAAGCATTCAGCTTGGAAGTTATGGTTGAACTGCTAAAGGTAATTGAAATATCGGGTATAGGTCGATTAGTATAGGGAGGAAACTCAAGAAGTTCAGTTATGGAGAGATTCTGTTTGAGATAGAGGGAGGACATAGTGTGAGAGACAGCGGACAGACAATCCCTGGTGTTTTGTGTTAAGGTGGAGGTGTTGTCAGGAGAAGAGGTGTATTGGGTGTCATCAGCATAGATGATTCTGCAAACCAACTCTGCTAATGGTGTGTCCAATATATAGGGAGAAAAGGAGGGGGCTTGGGGCTGATCCCTGAGGAACCCCGATAGTAAAGGTAAGAGCAGAAGAGAACATTGTCCTTGAGGCTCATAGAGCAGAGCATGGTGAGGAGAAGCTGCTGATCCAGTGTCAAAGGCTGCAGAAAAATCCAGAAGCTACAGTAGGCAGTCGTGACCGTTGGATTTTGCTGTTAATGGGTCATTAGATACATTGGTAAAGGCAGTTTCAGTACAGTATAAGGCCCTGTGCGCACTTACCGGATTTTGCCGCGGATTTTCTGCGGATTTGCTGCATGTTTCACTGCAGAAAATGTTCATAACATCTCTGCAGTGAATCACCAGCAAAACCTATGGGAAAAAAAAAATCCTGTGCGCACTACGCGGATTTTGACAGCTGCATGTTTTGCTGCGGGATTCCCGCAGCAAACACAATTGCATGTCAATTCTTTTCCGCACGTCGCTGCGGGATTTCACTCCATTGACTGCCATGTAATCATGAAATCCCGCAGGGAGCAAAATCTGTGCGGTTCACTGCGTTTTCCTGCGTTATTCCCTGCGGTATTTCGCGGTTTACCTCCGGTAATGTACATCGCTTGCCTGCGGTTTTGCAGGGAAGTGATGTCATTATGACAGGAAGAGGAAGCCGTGCAGAGTAAACACACACATATCAGACACACACAGACATCACAGACATAGAACACAGACACATAGAACACGCATAGAAAGCAAACGGAAATATAGAAAACAAAACACGTGGGCTCCGCTGTATATTTACCGTCCAGCCGAGGTAAGCACACAGCGGCGGCCCGGTATTCTCAGGCTGGGGAGGGAGAGGGGCAGGGTTAATGTCCCCCGCCTCCCTCCCGCAGCCGAGAATATCAGCCGCAGCTGCCCCGGGACTGTCTCATGCATTATGCGGCAGTACCGGAGTGTCCCCGGCTCTTCCTGCTGCCGTGATGCAGTGGCAGTCAGGGTAATACAAGGAGTTAATGGTGGCAGATCGCCGCCACTAAGTCCAGGCTTGATCATGGCAGCGTCTATGTGACAGCTGACATGATCAACCTGTAAGTAAAGTGAAAAAACAGACACCGAAAAATCCTTTTATTTTAAATAAAACACAAAAAAGCCTCGTTCACCCTTTTATTAATCCCTCCCGAAACCAAGCTCCGACGTAATCCACAGCTCCCGCATAATCAACAGGTCCTGCGCTGCTTACATCCAGCCGCGACTGACACAGACACACTGCTGAATTCAGGCTCGCAGCGAGACAGCAGAAGTAATTACCGGTCATTTCCCACGGCCGGTAATGTGAGCTCCCTGCCGACCGTGAGAAATGCAGCGATCTGTCCTCTATCCCTCTATCCCTCTATCCCTCTATCCCTCTATCCCTCTATCCCTCTATCCCTCTATCCCTCTATCCCTCTATCCCTCTATCCCTCTATCCCTCTATCCCTCTATCCCTCTATCCCTCTATCCCTCTATCCCTCTATCCCTCTATCCAAGAAGGAAATTATTTTTTTTTTCTTCAATGTGCTTTATTGCATTGAATGCAATAAAGGACATGTACCAACCCGCACGCGGCAAAACCGCAGCAATACCGCAGTAAAACCGTGGCAAACCTCATGCGGTTTTCGGGTGCGGTTTGCCACGTTTTTTTACCGCGGGTGCGGTAATCTTTGATTACCTGCGGAATTTTCTTGAGAAAATTCCATTTTCCAATGCGCACAGGGCCTATAGCGCGGAAACCAGATTTGATACTTTTTGATATGTATGACTTTTGACAGGAGCCCAACAGGTCCCATAACCACCTTTTTAAAGGTGTGCATTATAAAGAGCCATTAGACTGCAAAAAGTCCCACTGTTTTTGCACAGGTCCCTCTTCTCTCCGTCCACCCCTGCTCAAGAGATTGGTGTAGTATAGAGCACATGTCTGCAGTTCTGCCATGATTTACTACGTTTTGTTGTTTCAGTTGCCTTGCTGTTGTGTTTTTACTAGGAAGATCTTGTTAAATCTATATGGTTTACCACCTTTTGAGCAGAGATGTAGCAATAGGGGGTGCACCTGGTGCCTAAGAGACCCCACCTGTAATAAATGGCATATGGTAGATGGGGAGATTGGTTTAATTTGGTACTGTAACTCAAAGCAAGATGTGGTCTGCTTTTCAGGGCTGTAATGTTGCCTTGGTGTACGGTAAATACCATACACGAGTGTTGTGATGTGAAACGTAAAAATTGGCGGCAACATTTTTCATAGAAGTCTATTTAGAGTTACCGGAAGATTCCTGAAAAGTGGTCTGTGTTTACTGTGTGTGTGCTTTTTTGTTTAAGGTTTTATTTTTCAGAAACTGATACTTTTGATGCACATTTCCCATAAACTGAGCAGTTTACAATTGTCAGAACTACGTTTTATAGGATCGTAAACTAGAAAGCAAACTGTAAACTGATCTGGCTAGTGGTCCAAGTGTGCTCTTGACTCTCTAGATGACGACTTACAACTTTTTATTATATTTTGAACCCTTTCCTAAAATAGTCAATATTCCTATCCTGAACTTACTTCCTTATAATTGCAGAACGATTCTGTCCTTTATCTGAGACTGCAGCACACTGTGGGTAGTTCTTAACACTAGAAGTCCCAGAGAGGGGTCATTTAACATTTCTACCTTTGGAACCCAGAGATGGTTCAAATGACCTGAAGGATTTTAGCTAACATTCTATAATCACCGTCTTTTTGTTCTGTAATGAAGGCCATTACTGTCGCACCACAGGAGGTTGTTGTTTTCCATTGAGTTTAGCCATTTAGTTTCTAGTTAGTTCTATTCAGTTTATCATCAGTCATTTGACCCTCTTTCGGGACTTCAGGAGGGAGCTCGAAATTTCTGTGACTTCTAGTGTTAAACAGCTGTAGATGAACCTTTCTTGAAAGTTGAGTAACTTACGTACTTGAACATTTCTTTAGGATGGGTTCATACACTGTAAATAAGCTTGTTAAATAAAGCTAGTTTTTGTCAACTTCGCCCGTTGCATTGCAGTGGATGAAATCTCCATGGGGGTCCGGTAGCCAGAGAGTTCTGATGTGGATGTTGGCCTGGGGTCCTTTTTTGTTCCACTCTGCTCTCGATAGTGTGTCTATAAGGCTTTATTGCCAGAATGATGTTCTGGACCTCTTGTACTTCATGTAAAAGAGGACAATCTCAAGTGTTAAAAATCTGTGGCCCATACAATAGTCCCATATGAACATTGCCTAAATCTACCTTATAACCGCACCTTTGGCTGCAAAATTGCCCATGCTGTAGTTGTCATTTGACTAGAAATTCTCAAGCAAGTGTTCTACTATGCTTTTTTTTTTCAGAAGCCTAGATTTATTTCCTCTTTTCCCCTTTTTCTTATACATGTGGGAATTCTGTCTCTCCACCAGGCTGGAAACCCTCTGATTAACCAAGCAATTAGTTACACATTTCTCTTTTGTGTAGTGTAGATCATGTTTAGCCGAGGCCAGGTTACAGACCTCGCCAGGGATAAAGCCGTGGGAACGGTCTGATTAGTTATCAGTTGGGGCGTGGGCAAAGCTAAGGTTGATATCAGCACATTGCCTGTGTTATGTTGTACAGTGGCAATGGGCTGGCACTGAGGCTTAGCCCGTTAACGGGAGCTTGAGTAAAGTAACTTCTTGCTCCTGTGACTTTGGGTGGTCAACAGTTGTCCCACTTCACACGTCAGATGTTTTTCTTTGCATCCTGTTATTTCAATACTTATAGACCATGTTGATGGAGGCTACAGTAGCTCTACTTTACAATTTAAGCTGCATTCACGTTATTACAGTTTATAAAGTCACCAATTAACCACTGATTTGTAAAATCGCTACAAATGTTGGTTTCCATCTAAAGCCTCAAAAAACGGGATTTTGACAAAACGCTCAATGGATCCATTTATTATAACAAGACAGATGTAGTCGCTGTGTAATGTTTGGCCTGTGTTCTGGTTGTGTGGGGGCTGTGTTTTCTTTTGTTTTTGTTTAGGAGGCGAGACAGGACTTAAAATAACTTTTTCGTAAGTTTCTAGGAGACCCCCTGATCCATAGCTCAACATACAGCATTGTGTAAAAGGGAACCAGTCTGACCGTTTCTATTGAAGTGAATCTGTCAGGTTTTTGCTACCACCCCAGTGTCAATGTATAATCAGATTGGGTGTGCTGGACTGCCCAGCACGTGACGTTGTAGTTGATCAATGTAATCACAAGGTGATTAATCCCTTTTAGTTTAAGTAAATAACAGCATAAGGGAGGCATAGTTGATTTTATTTTTAGTTTAACCCCACAAAGCATGCTGTCCTCAGATTACATAGCAAAAACCTGCTGACAGATTCCCTTTTTAAGTTGGTTAAAATACGTTCAGAGGACTGAGCTGCTGGAGATGATCAATTCTTCAACAGTGATGTTAATAAATTGTTCAGAAAGATAATGTCCTCCACGCATTATTTAGGTTATCTGTTGTACACCGATTTTGAAAAATCGTGGCTATATTTTATATGGAAATCTGGGTTTAGAGGCCCTGGTTGGGATTATTGCTCTTCCCAAACACCCGCCTCCCTGGTTCTGCTCCCTCCCCCCCCCCCCCCCCCCCCCCCCCTAACGAGCCCACCTTCCTCTGCTTGACTGCCTGACCACTTACTAGCCAGTGAGCCATCAATCCAGCAAAGAAAAGGAGTGGGGAATAGTCAGGGAGGCAGAGGTGTAAGAAGGGCTCTGATCATGCCGACTTTGCATATCAATTAAAACAGTTTATTTTTCTTTTCTGGGCATTACTGCGCTCATTCCTCCCTGTTAGCATGATTAACTCCCAATAGTTGGCATGAATTCTTAGGCACCTGATTGGAACTGAACTGCTCCTTTTAAAAAGGGAATCTGTCAGGTCCAATATGCATACAGAACCACGAGCATTTCTGGGTGTATATTGCTAATCCCTGCCTAAAGGTGGTGTCACACACAGCGACGACGACGACAACGACGTGCAGGGAGCAGGGAGCCAGCACTGGCAGCGTGAGAGCACAGCGCTTAGCGCTTGCTCCCTGCACATGTAGCCGGATTATACATCGGGTAATTAACCCGATGTGTACTCTGGCTAAGAGTGCAGGGAGGCAGCGCTAAGCGGTGTGCTCTCACTGATCTGCCTGTTTGACAGCTCACCAGCGACCATGTAACGACGCAGCAGCGATCCTGATAAGGTCAGGTCGCCCGTCGTGATCGCTGCTGTGTCGCTATGTGTGACCCCAACTTAACTGTCCCTGTATACACTAGATAGATAAAGAAATCTATAGAAAAAGTATTTCTAAAGATTCTGTATGAGATGCAAATGAGTGCAGGGACTAGTCGCAAGGGTGTTATTTCCACCAACTAGTCTATCCTCTCAGCATGTCCACAGGGGTTTGCTAACATGCTATTCAATGCCCAGCGGTGACGTCTGGTTTAAGCTCGGTACACATGAATACCCAGCACTTCAGTCATGTGCACTAGACCTCTCTGAAGCCGGGGCGCGTACACCCGGCATCATACTGCGCATGACTGGAAGTTCCCGGCATTCTGATCATGCGCACAGAGCCTAAACCCAGAGTTTGAGGCGGTGACTCAGGTACTCACATCACAGCCGATGACGCGATCTTTAGAAATACTTTTTTCTAGAGATCTCTTTATCTTTGCTAGTGTATAAAGGGACGATTGGGCAGGGATTAGCAACATGCACCCAGAACTGCTCATGGTACTGGGTGCATACGTGTCGCCCCAGGGATGCTGATCCTCTTCAGGGACGCCACAGGGTTTCTTGTTCGATTTGGCAACAGGTAAAGTCAGTTTTTATATTTTATTTGTCGTGATGCCACACACGACTTGCGGTCAGGGATGTAGATGTCTGGGGCTGATGGGATCTGCAGCCAGATAGTGTAGCCTCCCGTGAGTGAGGCAGGCCCCAGGGGGGCTTGGGTGAGTAGGGTAGCGGTTCCCGGAATAATTCAGTTTCAGTCCAAAAAGTCTTTCAACTCGTTTTTACTCACTTTGGTGTTGTTGGGAGCTGACCCGGTCGATGCTGTGATTAACCAGGTAAGAACCAGGGCTCCTTCGGGTCAGTCTGAGGGTAACCAGTTAGCTCACCTTCCTAGCTCTTCTTTATTTATTTAAATAACCCCTGACTTGAAGTACCATGGGGTCTATCCAGGGAGTTGCAACTGCCTTTTCTCCCCTGTGTTTGGCCCGTTTGCCGGCAGCATGGACCAGGTGAGATGGCTTCAGGCTCTGTCTGTGGGTCCCTGCGTTGCTGCTGAGGCTCGGACGCTGAGAAGTTGGTGAGGTACTTGTAGTTCCCCTCACCGACAGGTTTAGCAGATAGTTAAACTGGAGTCTGCTCTAGGGCCCTGTTCTCTGTACGTGCCTAGTCACCCCGGACACTTCTCTCTGACTGACAAGGTGACCGTTCTCCCCCCCACCCCCCCCCCCCCCGTCAACGGTTACTCCCCTCGTGCAGGGTCTGACTAGTGGCCGCGTGCGTATCCCCTAGTGACCGCCGCTCACCACTACCAGACTGGCTCGCTCCACTCCTTTCCTGACAACCGCTGTACTTTTGCTCCCAGCCCCTTGACAAGAATTGAACGCCAGACCCCTCTGGAGACTGCCCAAGGGTCCCATCTAATTGTGTGGGAGAATTGGTTGCTATGTGTCTGTACGTACACACCTCATTCTGGCCCTTAGGATTACCTGGAAGTACTGTCCCAGCATGAGTGCAGTACTCAATGGCGCCTGACCGGGTCAGGGGTGGCACACATATTGGACCAATAAGGTTTCCTTTTAAGGAGAGGTTCAGCTCCCATCAGGTGTCTATAAATTCATGCTAACTATTGGGAGCTACAAGAAGTTATTACTGGTTTAGTACATATACCGACGCAGAATTTTGAACCAACTTTTTGTCCTTTTTTTGTATCCGTAATTTAGCATTTGGTAAAATAAAAAAAAAAAAAAAAAAAGTGCAGCAGAGTAAGTGTGGCGCCCTGGACTAGCCAGGTAGCCACAGACAAAACACACACACACACACACACACACACACACACACACACACACACACACACACACACACACACACACACACACACACACACACACACACACACACACACACACAACCGTTACATTAGTCAGACACAAATCCTTGTTGCCTCCCTCCAGGGTCTGATGTCCACACCAGGTGGGGCGGAGCCAGGCAGTTGGCCCCGCCCACCGAGGAGTTCACAGGCCTGGAGGCGGGAAAAGGAGCAGATTTGTTCAGGAGGTGAAAGTGAGAGGTCACAACCTGCGTGTGTATGGGTAGGAGCCCAGGCACTGACAGCAAGGTTGGCAGACGGTGGTGGCCGTCTGCAGGAGTTTGTGGAACTCCGCAGAGCCGTAAGGACCGGGGTCGGGCGTTGGCCCGCCGGTACCGAACCGGGGAACGGAGTGAAGTTGAGCACACAGGCAGGGCCATCGGACCCCGACCAGGCTTGGAGCCGCCGTCAATAGTCAAATCCGAATGTGACAGGAACCCCCGGGGTTCCCTAACGACTAAGTCCCGATTGAAGGCAACTGCTCACACCGTGAGGATATACAGCCACCGGCTAGAGATCCAAGGGCCAGCGCCTGCGGGCAAAACTGGCTCCTCCGGTATCTATACACCGGGGAGCGGACTACCGTTGGGAAGCCATTCGAGTCAACACAGTACACAAAGGTGCAGGGAAAAACGGCCACCATCAGCCGTCTGGGGAGAGCACAAGAACACGGCAGCCGGCTGCGGGACCCGTCCATCCTGCCGTTTGTTTTACTGGAGACTTTGTGCATCTATTGCTGAGTGAGTACACCCGTGCCATCCGGTACCGCGCCACGCTGCCCCTGCAACCCTGCACCTCACCAACCCTGCCTCCCCGTCACACCACCGGGCCCCGGGACCACCAACCCCTACCCATGGAGGGGGAAAACAACATCCCAGCTGCTCCCTACCATCGCTCCCGGGATCCCCGTCACCAGCAGCGGTGGTGTCCATCTTCACCACAACCCGTGGGTGGCGTCATGGACTAAATCCCCAAACAAACCACCCCCCTTTTCACTCACTGGCGAGGAGCGCTGCTCGAGTCCCCGGATCCGGCCCACCGCTCGAGCCACCGAGCAGCAGCGCCGGACCCGAGCGTTAGCGAGTGCAGCGCCCTGCCGCCCGCGACATAAGGGGTAGTAATTTCCCCATCATTACAGTGTATGATTTTGAACGTGATGCGTTGGGAAATGGCCGACCTCCTGCTAATAGTGTGGTCCTAGCTTACTAAATTCTTAGCAAAAAAAACTCGGCTTATAAACCCTACCATTGCTTGTTTTTCAAAGTAATACATTGTTGTGGTGGGGAAAAAAATGTCCAGATCAGTATGGGTTAACACTTTTCACGCCTCCATGGCAAGATGGTTGTCCAGACCCTGAGCTCAGTCTTTGGATATGTTATAAGCTCTAGTTGCTGTAACTAATCAGACGCGGCAAGTGTTGGCATAGAGTGAACTTCTGCATGTAAGAAAACATTCTCCCTTAAATGCCTATTGAGCTGCAAATTGTCTCTCCAGTAAAGGAGACAAACTCTAGCACAGCGCCACCTATTGGAAGTAGCGATCCTAAAAGTCACAAGTGGATTTTTGACAATCCTTTGCAATATGACTCAGGATATATAAGCCAGATCAGAATCCCAATTTGCAGACACGGTGTTTCGGGGTGCTTGCCCCTCGTCAGTGCAAAGTATGGGGGTGTCTGATCTGGCTCATGAGAAAGCTATGTGGGGACCACGGGGGAACACTATTCTCCTTAAGGAGACTTTGCAAGCCAGTCTGGCTGCCAGGTAAGGGGACTTATAGCTGCAATGCCCCTAAAATTCCACGGGGGAACACTATTCTCCTTAAGGAGACTTTGCAAGCCAGTCTGGCTGCCAGGTAAGGGGACTTATAGCTGCAATGCCCCTCTGGGAAATATTCAAATTGTCTCTCCAGTAAAGGAGACAAACTCTAGCACAGCGCCACCTATTGGAAGTAGCGATCCTAAAAGTCACAAGTGGATTTTTGACAATCCTTTGCAATATGACTCAGGATATATAAGCCAGATCAGAATCCCAATTTGCAGACACGGTGTTTCGGGGTGCTTGCCCCTCGTCAGTGCAAAGTATGGGGGTGTCTGATCTGGCTCATGAGAAAGCTATGTGGGGACCACGGGGGAACACTATTCTCCTTAAGGAGACTTTGCAAGCCAGTCTGGCTGCCAGGTAAGGGGACTTATAGCTGCAATGCCCCTAAAATTCCACGGGGGAACACTATTCTCCTTAAGGAGACTTTGCAAGCCAGTCTGGCTGCCAGGTAAGGGGACTTATAGCTGCAATGCCCCTCTGGGAAATATTCAAATTGTCTCTCCAGTAAAGGAGACAAACTCTAGCACAGCGCCACCTATTGGAAGTAGCGATCCTAAAAGTCACAAGTGGATTTTTGACAATCCTTTGCAATATGACTCAGGATATATAAGCCAGATCAGAATCCCAATTTGCAGACACGGTGTTTCGGGGTGCTTGCCCCTCGTCAGTGCAAAGTATGGGGGTGTCTGATCTGGCTCATGAGAAAGCTATGTGGGGACCACGGGGGAACACTATTCTCCTTAAGGAGACTTTGCAAGCCAGTCTGGCTGCCAGGTAAGGGGACTTATAGCTGCAGTCATCTCGGGGCAGTCATCCCTCTGTGATAACAATGTAGAAGAAGTGTGTGACTGAACCCGAGCATGCATTGCCGTCACCCAGTGTGCTTACTAGAGATGGAGTCCAAAGATTCCTAGAAATCCCTTTCCTCTTTATGTCTTGATCCTCCACAAAGGGAGTCAAGTCATGATGTTGATAGATGAAAGTGCATTATCAACGCTTGTTGTATAAAACATTTATCATATCTGCACTTATTTTATTTTTATTTTTTCACCAAGTTTCACTTATGGTGGCTTCCTAATTTTTTCTTTCCTATGGCAACAGATTATTTATTTAGTTTCCCCATTTGTTGCATCTCTGTAAAGAGAATCCACTAATGTCGACACGGGTGTCCATGATGTTCCCCATTTCCTTTGCACACAACCACATACTAGGGTCTGTTTCATATGGTATTGGTTTCTCAAAGATACCTCTTCTTCTACAAATGTGTGGAGAACACCCAACCTCAATGAGACCATACCTGGGTCACATTAGAAAACACGACTCTAAAGGTTACAAACACTAAAAGTTGTCTTAACTTCTCAATTTCTGCAGATTAGTATAGGGTCTAAAGCGTTCACGTGTTCTCTTGTCATCCATTTGTAATGGATTCAGTGTTAAAAAACAAACCTGGATTCGTTACAAACAGGAAAAAAACAAAGGAGGCTAGTGATGAGCGAGCAGGACCATGCTATAGTGCACTGTGCTCATAATGGTCAATTGGTTGCTTGGATGGGCACAATGTGTGGGCTGAATATAATGGAAGTGGAGGGGGGGGAAGACTCAGGATTTCCTGAAAATGCTTGTGGTCCCCATTGACTTCCATTACACTCGGGTACTCAAGTCGTGCCCATCTGAGCATCTTGTTACGAGACCTGAGCACGGTAGAGCTCACTCATCACGAACTATGGCAATTTTTTTTGCTACTGTGTTTTTTCAAAAATAAGACCTCCCCCAAAAATAAGCCTTAGCAGGGATTTTCAGCATTTTCTGAGCAAGGCTTAAATATAAGCCCTAACCCGAAAATAAGCCTTAGTTGCTGTTCAATAATGAAGCTGTTAAAGATATTGTAGAACACTTCATTATAGAAAGCAGACACCCTGCAATCATACTCACCAGACGCCGAGCGAGAAGATCTGCTGTGCACACGCACGCACGCGCGCGCGATACCGACTTCCTCTGGCCGGCAGTGTGGTGATGTGCAATGACCTGCGGCTGCGAATGGCATGCTTACAGGACCTGTGATGCGTAACTTCCTCCCATCTTTCCCTGCGGCCGGAGGCATACTATACCGCCGGATGTGGTGAATAAGCAATCTGATGTATGTAAGTCGGCGAGAAGCAGGGAAGGACGGCATGCAGCATATCTGCTGAGAGGGCCTGCCAAAGATCACAGGAGGACCTGGGGACCACACATATATGTACAGGGTCTGGTATGACTCTTCTGGGAAGGGGAGGGGAGGGTCTGCTTTTTGGGGGGGTTAAACTTTCCCCTTACAATGTTTTCTACAAGAGTAAGACCTACCTGAAAATAAGCCCTAGCACTTTAGCACTTTTACTCTGCTGCAATGTACCGAAGCAAACTTCAATCGTGTGACAAATGTCGTTCCCTTGTAGCCCCAGCTTTACTCTGTGTATGGGGGACCTATAGACTGCTGCCAGGGGTGTATGGCGGCTGCTTATAACCCCTCTGCCATGTGTATGATATAGTTGGGATAAATGTTCTCACGTATTTGGTCGCTTTTAGGATTTAATAGTAACCACTCTGCCTTTTGTAAATGTGTTTTGTGTAGGAACTGTATGTTGGACTGAAAGAAGAAAAATATTCTAGCATGTGAATGTTATATATCTGGGCCTGGCTTACACTTCTGGTGGACGACTCTGCCAGAGCACTGCGTTGTAAGAAAATCTGTTCTGGAAGAGCGTCTGGAGGAAGATTATTTAAAGATGTTAACTCTTTCTTTTGTTGCTAATGTGTGTGTGTGTGTGTGTGTGTGTGTAATAAGTAAGCACATCTTCAATACCGCCTTGCACACTATATGGTCATCTCTGGCTGAATGATCATTGGAGACCAAGTATATCCATTGTACAGATCATATGGAGGTTATTTAGACCCGAAAGGCTAACACCTTTTTAAAAGGAAAGTTGGATGCGACATGTACAGTAAATGAATACAGACCAGGACTTTCCAAATGGAACAATGGAAACCTGAATACCTGCTGTGAGCTTGAGGCCTTAAGACCCACAGGGAAACATTAGTGATCCAATCAATACTAATCATTTCTCCTAAAGTAATCCGTATTTTTTCGGACCATTTCCCCTAAATATTGGGGGCGAGTGGGGTGTGTGTCTTATAGTCTGAATGAGGGTGCTGCGGTGGAGCGGGTCATCGGCGGCACGAGCAGGCTGTAGCAGCCTGCCGTTATCACGTGGACCTGCTCATTTAATATGCACGCCCATCATCCCGCCCATCTCTCAGCGCTGAAGACGGCGCTGACAGGTGGGTGGGGTGATGAGCGGGGAATGTGCGCATATTAAACAGCCTGCCCGCATTATCACCCCTGGCAACTACAGCCTGGAGTGATCATGTGCGGCTGTATTCACTGATCCCCACACATCATCATCAGCGCGGGGTGCAGTTGTGATGCCCTGGACCCCAGGGGTCACAGGTAACCACACCCACCAGACCACACACACACACACACACACACACACACACACACACACACACACACACACACACACACACACACACACACACACACACACACACACACACACACACACACACACACCCACCCCCATCCCTTGTGAGGACACACCCGTCACCCGAAAGGGAGACCTGATGCCTCCCTCAGGGCCAGTAGGGCACACCAGGTGGGCGGAGTCAGGCAGAAAGTCACGCCCACCGAGGAGACTACTGTCTTGAGGCAGGAAATACAAACAGTTGAGTAGTTGTCAGTTAGTGATGAGTAGTGAGTGGAGGTTGGAGAGTGAGAGGAGGAGGAAGGAGAGAAGCTGTCAGGGACCCAGATTGGAGCCTGGTATCCCCAAAACATCAGGGAGGCAGACGGTGGTGGCTGCCTGCAGGAGTACCGGTATAGTGACTGCCGGAACTGTAGGGACCGGGCCAGGGTTGGAGCCCGCCGGATCTGAACCGGGGAGTCAACAGCTAATCGGAGCACCAGTAACTGGATACTCAGACCCCGTCCTAGTTTAGAAGCCACTGGGTTTAGGCAAATTCACTGATTGCAGTCTGGACCTCACAAGTTCATCCTCGCCCAAAGTCCCGAAAGAAGGCAACAGCTCACCGATACCGGGTGAGAGCCACCGCCAAGGGCCAAACATCCGACGGGCCAGTGCCTGCGGGCAACCGAGGGCTCTTCCGGCAGCTAAACGCTGGGGAGCGGCTACCACTGCCCAGGCAGGGGAGCCAAAAGTCAAAACAAAAGGTGCAAGGGAAAGGGGCCACCATCAGCCCCACAAGGGACACAAGCAGCCGGCTGCGGGCCCGACCATACCCGAACTTTGGTTTACCAGTGACTCGGAGTGTGAATTAATAGTAAGTACACCAGTGCCATCTGAGCACGACATCGCACCGCAGCATGGCACCTTGCACCCCGACATAATCGCCCATCCCACCGGGCCCCGGGACACACCGCCCCTACCCACGGAGGGGCTAACATCCAGGCTGCGCCCTCAACACCGATCCCGGGAGCCCCCTTCACTCCCGCCGTACAAACCTCGTCCCACACCACCACCCCACTACCTCCCCTTAACAGAGCGACGTGGCCCCCGGTCCGGAGGTGCTCGAGCCACCGACAACCGGAGCTCGGACCTCGAGCGGCTCGGCCCAGCGAGGGAGCAGCCGAGACCTCTCAGAGCAGTACACAGTTAATCAGTATAACTCACCGGCCACGATCCCTGCAGCACCGCGATGTCCTCCTGTCTGTGCCTACTAGCGGTGCTCACCGCGATGACATCATCGCTGTGCGCATGTGTCCACACGTTGCCGGCAGACAGGAGGACAGCACGGTGCTGCAGGGATCGTGGCCGGCTCCACACTCCAGCGCTGCTGCTGACAGACGGGAGGAGGAGCGATGCTGCAGGGAGTGAGGTAAGGTGAGTATGAACGTTTTATTTATTTATTTATTTTTATTTTTATGTGCCACAGGATGCAGGCCGTATAGCAGGATGGGGGTATATTATGAGCAGGATGGGGTATATAGCAGGATGCAGCCATATGCCAGAATGATGGTATATAGCAGGATGGGGGCTATACCAGGATGAGGGACATATACTGTATATACAAGGCAGGAGGATCATTACCAGGCTGGGGTACCTTTTAGTAGAGAATTTAGGGACATTACCCCCATAACTGTCAGCAGCAGATCTTCGCCCCATAAGGGTGTCATGACCACATTTTTTGCTTAAAATTTTATTTTCCTATTTTCCTCCTCTAAAACCAGGGTGCGTCTTATGGTCCGGTGCGTCTTATAGTCCGAAAAATACGGTAACTGTGGAATATGAGTGACCCTGTTTTAGACTGCCTAAATACATGATGATCAAGGCTATTTGTCAAGATGTACAGCGTGATGATGTACAACATAAGCAACTGCATTTATTTAATTTGTTTGGGCCACGCTACAGACCTGTCAGCAGGTTTTTACTATGTAAGCTGAGGATAGCATGGTGCAGGGGTTAAAAAAAGAGCAACTATGCCTTTTATCAGGCTGTGCTATTGTTTACTTAATCTAAAGGCTATCAACTAGTGATTATCATTATCATTGCTGGACTACAGTGTCACCAATCGAGTACTCTATTGAGAGCCTGCTGTGGGTGTGGGCAGCTCACTGGGCTCTGTTACATGGTTTATTCTAAATGTTTTGTGTGTCAGAATGGCTGCACCCAGTAATCTAAAGGCCCAGTCACACTAAACAACTTACCAGCGATCCCAACAACGATAAAACCTGATAGTGATCGCTGGTAAGTTGCTAGGAGGTCGCTGGTGAGATGTCGCACTAAGCGACGCTCCAGCGATCCCACCAACAACCTGACCTGGCAGGGATCGCTAGAGCGTCGCTACACGGGTTGCTGGTGAGCTGTCACACAGGCAGATCTCACCAGCAACCAGTGACCAGCCCCCAGCCAGCAGCACCGCGTGGAAGTGTGGCGCCCTGGACTAGCCAGGTCGTCACAGGTAACACACACACACCCCCACCCCCACTAGACAGTAACATTAGCCAAACACAAAATCCTTGTTGCCTCCTTCCAGGGTCTGATGTCCACACCAGGTGGGGCGGAGCCAAGCGGTTGGCCCCACCCACCGAGCAGTTCACAGGCCTGGAGGCGGGAAAAGAGACAGAACAGTCTAGGAGGTTGAAGTGAAGTTTGTGGCCCAGGCACTGACAACAAGGTTGGCAGACGGTGGTGGCCGTCTGCAGGAGTGGTGAATCAACGCAGAATCGTAGGACCGGGGTTGGGCGATGGCCCGCCGGTACCGACCGGGGAGCGAAGTGAAACCAGCACACACAGGCAGGGCCATCGGACCCCGACTAGGCTTGGAGTCGCCATCAACAGTCAAATCCGAGTGTGACAGGAACTCCAGGGGTTTCCTAACAGCCAAAGACCCGTTAGAAGGCAACCGTCCTCACCGTGAGGGTATACAGCTACCGCCTAAGGCTAGAGACCCAAGGGCCAGCGCCTGCGGGCAAACGGGCTCCTCCGGCATCCATACACCTGTCTTGCTAAATTCTACTAAAAAGGGGGCTGAAAGCCCGTACTTACGAAGCGCTCACTGATATCCTAATCAGGCACGAATACTAATATTCTTTATAGCAAGATACTATTTATTTTAATAGCACATGAATATATATATAGTCAATGGTACATAGGCATAAGAACTATAGTCATAGAAACTTATACAATAACAGAAATATGCATCAACATTACCGTTATGTTGTAGCAATCCTTTCACATCGGAGGGAACTCGAGTTAATGATAAGGAATCAACATGGCATGGCATCACAGGAACAGTGCGTACGTACACTTCAATGTCCTGGAAGGTATTTCCCCACCATTAAGCGAGTCTGGTGTATTTTTATAGGAAAATTTGTAGGTTGTGTTAAAACGGTCACCAGCATGTGACAGCTGAGTCATGTTCATGTAACTTAACCACAAACTGCTGGGGGCACCGTTTGCTTCCTGCACATTTCCTGCACATCCTGCCAGTTGTCAACTGGTCAACTGTGGTCGGCCATAGTGTTAGCGAAATATTGCAATGAGCCGTAAATTTCATATGCAAGCTTCCTTCAACCTGTCTTTACGCTAACCACAAGTTTCCTGTAAGTGGAACTGTAAATGTTACTTCCTTTATCTTCAACTGCTTCAAGACATGTATTCCCTGGTCATCATTTTGGCCCTCCAAAGGACATCTTCTTTGATACTGAATTATTGATGGATCAAATAATATCTGGGATCACTCCTATCTTATGATTATGATCTGATTCCTATCTAATCACACATTCTTTCAGTCATATCACATTGGTATCACAACACCGGGGAGCGAAACTACCGTTGGGGATCCATAGTAGTCAAGACAGTACACCAAGGTGCAGGGAAAGACAGCCACCATCACCTGTCTGGGGAGAGACACTGCGGCCGGCTGCGGGAACCGTCCATCCAGCCGTTTGGTTTACCGAGGACTTTGTGCATCTCTTGCTGAGTGAGTACACCCGTGCCATCCGGCACCGCGCCGCGCTGCCCCTGCAACCCTGCACCTCACCTACCCTGCCTCCCCGTCACACCACCGGGCCCCGGGACTACCAACCCCTACCCACTGAGGGGGAAAACAACATCCCAGCTGCTCCCTACCATCGCTTCCGGGTTCCCCATCACCAGCAGCGGTGGTGCCCATCTTCACCACAACCCGTGGGTGGCGTCACGGACTAAATCCCCCAAACCAACCCCCCTTTTCACTCACGGGCGAGGAGCGCCGCTCGAGTCCCCGGATCCGGCCCACCGCTTGAGCCACCGAGCAGCAGCAGCGCCGAACCCGAGCGTTAGCGAGCGCAGCGTCCCCTCCGCCCGCGACAGAAGCATGCTGCGCTTGGTAACTAAGGTAAATATCGGGTAACCAACCCAATATTTACCTTGGTTACCAGCGCACACAGCTTAGCGCTGGCTCCCTGCACACCTAGCCACAGTACACATCGGGTTAATTACCCCATGTGTACTCTGCTACGTGTCCAGGCAGCAGGAGCCGGCTTCTGCGGACACTGGTAACCACGGTAAACATCGGGTAACCAAGAAGCCCTTACCTTGGTTACCCCATATTTACCTTCGTTACCAGCGTCCGCCGCTCTCATCTGTCAGTGCCGACTCCTGTTCTCTGCACTCCTAGCCACAGTACACATCGGGTTAATTACCCGATGTGTACTGTGGCTACGTGTGCAGAGAGCAGGGAACCGGCACTGACAGCTGAGAGCGGCGGACGCTGGTAACGAAGGTAAACATCGGGTAACAAAGGTAAGTGCTTCTTGGTTACCCGATGTTTACCGTGGTTACCAGCGTCCGCAGAAGCCGGCTCCTGCTGCCTGCACATTTAGTTTTTGCTCTGTCCCTGTCACACACAGCGATGTGTGCTTCACAGCAGGAGAGCAACAACTAAAAAATGGCCCAGGACATTCAGCAACAACCAGCGGCCTCACAGCAGGGGCCGGGTTGTTGCTGGATGTCACACACAGCGACATCACTAGCAACATCGCTGCTACGTCACAAAAGTTGTTCCTTAGCAGCGATGTTGCTTAGTGAGAAGTAGCCTTTAGTTAAACCTCTTTGGATTCAGTTTCTTTGCCTACAACATGTTGCTTTCTGATGAGGTAGCAAAAACCTGCTGACAAATTCCCTTTAAAGAGGTTAGCTACAAAAATATTTTATTTTTTTTTTTAACTATGACCATAAACTACCTGCCTGTTCTACCCGATCCTTGCTGAGCTACTCGTGTCGGCAATTCAGCTTCTCCACGTGAACGGAGCAGATCTTCGGGGCTGCTGTCGATGGGGCAGGCCGGCATGCTGATTGACAACCGGTTTTGGCAGTCCTGCCTTGTCAACAGAGCAGAGTGGAAGAGAAGCTGCTGCTCTGTTAATGTGATGTCAGCGGAATTGACAGCTCTGTGCCAGTGTCGCGGGCGGGGAGGAGGGTGTCAGCACACTACGCTCGCCCCCTTCTGCTCGGGTCCGGCGGCCGCTGCTCAGTGGTGGCTCGAGCCGTAGGCCGGATCCCGGGGGTTTCTCGAGCGACACTCCTCGCCCGTGAGTGAAAGGGGTTAGTTTGGTGCGGGGATTGTTATAGTTCGTGACGCCACCCACGGTTGTGGTGATTTCACCACCGCTGCTCAATGCGGGGGTCCCGGGGATGGTGATGCGGAGCATCCAGGTGTCGTGTTGCCCCTCCGTGGGCAGGGGTTGGTGATCCCGGGGCCCGGTGATGGTTCGTGAGGTGCGGGGCCTGGTGGGCGCAGGGATGCGGGGGCAGCGCTGTGCCTTGCGGCACTGTGGTACTCACTCAGCCTGAGACACGGACACAGTTTGTACGGTAAACCAAACGGCTGGTAGGACGGTCCCACAGACGGCTGCACCTGCACTCCCGGTAGGTGACGGTGATGTCCCTCTTCCTTGCACCTATGGTTGACTTGTGGTAGCGGTGGATTCCCTCCGGTTACCCGCTCCCCGACTACAATCTGGGCCGGAGGAGCTCTACACTTTTCCTGCAGGCGCTGGCCCTGAGAAACTGGTGCCTTGGCGGTGGCGATGTCTCTCTGCTTCAGGTTGAGCTGTTGCCTTCAATCGGGACTTGGTTGCTGGGGGATCTACGTCCCCTTCACTGACGGATTCGGCAAATTTGGCGACTCCTAGCCTTGCCGGGGTCCGAGAGGCCCCTGCCCTGGTGCTGACTGTCCTTCGGAACACTGCTCCAGACCACCGGGCACACAGCCAACGGGGTCCTTCCAGGAACTTCCAAACGGTCCCACTCCAGACAGTCACCGCCGTCGCTGACCTTGCTGTTCTGGCCCTACACAAAGCTGGGCCCTTCAGGCTTTCCTTCCTTCTTGTCACCTCACTTGCTTTCCTCCTTTTCCACTTTTCTACTTTCACTACTTGGTTACTCCTTCACTTAGGTTCTCACTCAAGCTCTGTTGTTTACTCTTGCCCTCCCCGGGCTACTCCTCCACTCCTTCCACTTCCTCCTCCCTGACTAGACTGCCTGGTACTTCCCGCCTCCAGAGCTGTGATCTCCTTGGTGGGCGGAGCCAACCGCCTGGCCCACCCCCTGGTGTGAATCATCAGCCTCTGGAGGAAGGCAACAAGGATTTGTAGTTTAGCTGTGATGTGCCTACCTGGAGTGTGGGGTGTGGTGGTGTTGTGACCCGTGACCCCTGGCTTGCCCAGGGCGTCACACCAGCACAGATCGGGCACAGCAAGCAACAGTTTCATGGCTGACATGGCACCCGCTCATCCCCACTAGGGTATTCTCTACCCACATTACCTTACAACACAAGCCTAGAATATAATAGAATATAAAAATAGGAATTATTTACATTGGTAGGTGGCAGAGCCCCTGTGTAAACCCCCCCCCCCCTCCTCCACAGCACACACCCCCACCCGACGCACGCACGCGCTACAAAGCTTCTCCCGAGGTGTTTCTAATGTTCCTCCCAATATTTAACTACTACTCTACTGTAGCCACAGTTTAGGCGCCGCTCACATCAGTGGTATTTGCTGCAGGGCCGGATCCGGTACAAATGCGTTTCAGCTCAATTTACCTCCAAAGGAGTTGCGGCAGGATGCGGTCACATGCACCGCATGTTGCCGCGATTCCATAGGAAATGAATGGAGCTGAAATGCATTTGTACCGGATCCGGCCCTGCAGTAAAATACCGCTGATGTCAGAGCTGCTTTACATGAATGTTACTGTAATGGGGCGCTTGGATGTGCCAATTTTGGGTTGCCAAATAACTTTTTTTTTTTTTTTTTTTTAAGAGCACATCATTGAGTCTTGTGTCCCCATGAAGCATCTTTATTGGCAGCATGTCTAATTTGGGTGATGTGCTGCCGATTTTAAATTTATTTTTATTCCAACACAAAAGATCTGATCATCCAGTTAAATTAGTGTTTTGCATGTTTACATGGGCTAATAGTTAGGAACGAATGCTCAGTTCCAATTTATAGACCCATCTAAATATACCATTACTCCACATGAGGGGTCTCCAACCTGTGGCTCTGGAGGAGCATGTGGCTCGCGGGCCTATATTGTGTGGCTCATGGTTGTTTGCCAGCTAAGTGAATTAGCACCAGGTCTAGCAATCAACTATTAAGGGCAGCTCTCCAGATGGTGACTTTTGTGAGCAGCATCATACTTAAAAAACAGCAGATTTGGATGGGGGTCAGGTAGGAACCAATGGATCTTGGCATACTGCCCTTGTGATTTCTGTGGAAAAGCTTTGTCATTATACGGGTAATGGGAGTTCTGGATGTCACTACTGTGAGGGAGCTGGAGGTGGCTCGCGGCGCACCCTCTCTCTGAGCTGGCTCCCGGCGCGCGCTCTCTCGTGGTCCCTGCTCTAAATTATTACAGTAAGTATTGAACATTCTGCACATAAGTGGTGAGTTCAATTTTAGAGATCTTTGAAGATGTGGACACATTGAACTTTAGAATATTAATCATTTTAATGTCATCATTCAGAAGACTCTTCAAACCCACAACTGCAAGTAATTAGCAATAATGGTGGTTGCACTCTGTTGGTGGCATTATCAGATCTGTCATCTAGATGGTATTTAACCAAGGTGGGCTTGTTTGGATTAAGATATTTTAAATGTTCCTATGAGGCATGATGAGTTGGTTTTGTGCAGTTAGAACAATATTTGCATCAAATTATAAATGAGCTGGGATAATATTATTGGCATAAAGTTAGGTCTTAGTGTTCATGGCTGGGACAGTATGCAGAACTTCAGCTCTAATTTCAGCTATTGGTCTTTATGCAACTGCGTGAATGGATTTTCTTGTGGTTGCACACAAATTTCATCTATACATTAAATACTTTCCATGAGGAGTTAGGAACTACTGTAGAATATGCATCAATTTATCTATACTTATAAAGGATGACTAGATATCATCATATTGTGGTCCTTCATGCCTGCCACATTTGCATTCAAATTCCAAAACGTGGTGTTGAACTCCTTTAGTAATGACTTCCTGTGTGCCCCATATGTAGCATTTGTACATGTTGAATTAAGGCTATGTGCGCACTAGAAATGTCCTTTTACCCAAGAAACTTTCGTGAGAGACATTCTGGGAGTTGAAGATTCCCGCACCTGCGGAAAAAAAACGCACCAAATCCGCGGTAAAAACGCATGCGTTTTTACCGCGGATTAGCCGCGATTTCACCGCGGATTTTCCTCAGGTTGTTCCTGACACATGCAAGTATAGAAATTCCGGGGGTATTCCGCAGGTAATAATGGACATGCTCATTTTCTCAAAGTTTCTCAAATTTTCTTGAGCAAAATCCGCAGCGTGCGCATAGCTATTTTTTTTACACATAGGTTTTGCTGGGAAATATCTGCAGAAAGATTTCTAATCTTTCTCAAATTTCCGCGGGTAAAACTGTCTAGTGCACACATAGCCTAAGAGGGTCAAATTGTTTTTTGAAGTCTAAAGGTTCAGTCACACAACAATATCGTTAACGAGATTGTTACTACGTCACAGTTTCCATATCGTTGTTAAATTGTTGGTGAGATGTCAGTCCTTTTCCCAACGACTTTAGTAACGATGCAGCGACCTGTATAACGATCTCGGTCGTTGGGACCCTGTCACATAGCAGCTATGTAATGATTCCTACCTCGAATATGGGTGTAGTCAGGGCCGGATTATAGGCGGGGCAGACGGGGCTTCAGCCCAGGGGCCCCCACCACAAGAGCCTCTGAGGGGGCCCCCACCACCATCTGTGTGTCCGCCATTTTATTAATGTCGCAGTGGTTCAAGACCGCACTGTACCTTTAAGGTATTTCAATCCCGGCCATCACTACTGCAGACACGCCCACTGCACGCTGTGTGGGCTGCGTCTGCCAGGATGACGTCACCGCGCTGCTGCTTCTTCCTTCCGTAGAGGAGCTTGTGGGAGGACCGGAGGTCTCAGTTTATCCCGGTAAGTATGAGGTCATTAATCATGGTGCCGGCTGGGCAGGAGACTGCAGTGAGGAGGGAGCAGGACGCCGCTGATAACTCCAGACCGGTTCCATAGTGTCAGCGGCCACTCTGCTATCAGTGTGACTTATTGCAGGAGTGTGAGCTGCTGCAGATCAGGTCGGGCTGTCAGTGCCGGGTCATCGGCCTCATCCCTCCCCTGCAATAACACACACTGATCTCCAGCAGAGACATCACTACACACAGAATCCTGCACTGATCACATCTGAGCCTGCAGCGCACATTACACTATATGGCCCATATTACATATAGAATATGTTACATCCTGTCCTGTAGGCCCAGGTGTGATCAGTGCAGGGCATTGTATATCTGTGCACATGGAATACCACATCCAGCGTACAGAGAGAGTAGTGTGATACACTGTGTACACACATCAGATGGTATATAATAATGTGTATATTGTATAACCTCTGATGTCTGTATCACAGTATATTGTGTACCAGTCATGTATTCTCCTGTACACTGTACAGGGGCGTACCTTTGGGGGGCATGCGGCATATGTTCCCCTGCACGGCAATCAGGGGGGCACCATTAAAAAGTGTGAGGCAGCAGTATGGTGGGAGAAAATTGTAAGTGGAGAGTATTGGTGGAGAAAAGTGTGAGGGGCATAGTATAGAGCCTGGGTACTGGGGGGGGGGGGGGTTAGCAGTATAGAGAAGGGGCAGCATGGTGGGCAGTGTGAGGACACAGTATGGAGGGCACAGTATGCTGAGGAGAGGGAATGTGAGACTGAGGTGCGGTATAGTGACTGCATAGTGAAGGAGGTAGGCAGTATAGAGAAGGGTCAGCATGGTGGTCAGTGTGAGGGCACAGTATGGAGGCACAGTATGCTGAGGAGGGGGAATGTGAGACTGAGGTGCGGTATAGTGACTGTATAGTGAAGGAGGTAGGCAGTATAGAGAAGGGTCAACATGGTGGCCAGTGTGAGGGCACAGTATGGAGGGCACAGTATGCTGAGGAGGGGGAATGTGAGACGGAGGTACAGTATAGTGACTGTATAGTGAAGGAGGTAGGCAGTATAGAGAAGGGGCGGCATGGTGGCCAGTGTGAGGGCACAGTATGGAGGCACAGTATGCTGAGGAGGGGGAATGTGAGATTGAGTTGCACTTTCAGTGATTTTGGTACTGAGGGTGAGGGCAGTATAGAGAGGGGATTGCATGGGGGACATTGTGAGGGCACAGCTCAGGAGGGGGAGTGTGAGGAGGGGGCACAGTATAGACATTTGGAAGTATAGTGGGTACACAATGTAGAGGACGGTGTGAAGAGGGGGCCCAGAACTGAACGAAGAGGCCATGTACCATAAGAATGACATTGTGTGGGTCATTTTGTGCAGGGAGCACAGTGAGGGGCAATTATTTATTCAGGCGCACAGCGTAGGTCATATATTTATATTTAGGAGCATTATAATCATTCTGCTATTTATTTTAAGGGCATAATGTCGAGATGTGCTGCAGAAGGCCCGGGAGGTCTGCAGAGAGGAGCTGTGGAAGTGAAAAGTCATCATGACGTCTGGACAAGATGGAGAAGAAAGAATAGGATGACTCCGATCAGGGAAGATGTCACCTACAAGGTACCTGGATGTGACTGTATGTGTGTGACACTCAATGCTTCTCCTCATCAGAACCGTGGTTCCTGTATGGTCCAAAGTCTGATGAATACTGATAACAATTCCCAGCATTTTCTTACAATTGTTAAGGACATACTGGGAGTTGTTAATTCATGTGATACAAATGTATATGGGGATGTGACATTACAATATATTGTTGTAGTAAATTTGGTACTGTAGTCATGTATTGGTGGTTCTGGTGATATATTCGTTTACTGATGAGGGTGCTAGTGATGTATTTTGGTATTGCTTTTGGTTCTGGTGCTGTACACCGTGTGCAGAATTATTAGGCATTTTATATTTTAGAGGATTTTTTTTATTATTGATCAACAACTGTTCTCCATTAGCCCAAAAGACTCATAAATATCAAATCTTAATATTTTTGGAAGTTGGAGTGGGGTTTTTTAGATGTGGCTATCTTAGGAGGATATCTGTCTGTGCAGGTAACTATTACTGTGCAGAATTATTAGGCAACTTAATAAAAAGCAAATATATTCCCATCTCACTTGTTTATTTTCACCAGGTAAACCAATATAACTGCACAAAATTTAGAAATAAACATTTCTGACATGCAAAAACAAAACCCCAAAAAATGAGTGCCCAATATCGCCCCCTTTCTTTCTGATGACACTCAGCAGCCGACCATCCATAGATTCTGTCAGTGCTTGATCTGTTTACGATCAACATTGCGTGCAGCAGCCACCACAGCCTCCAGACACTGCTCCCAGAGGTGGACTGTTTTCCCTCCCTGTAGATCTCACATTTTATGAGGGACCACAGGTTCTCTATGGGGTTCAGATCAGGTGAACAAGGGGGCCATGTCATTATTTTTTCATCTTTTAGACCTTTACTGGCCAGCCACGCTGTGGAGTAGTTGGATTAATGTGATGGAGCATTGTCCTGCATGAAAATCATGTTTTTCTTGAACGATACCGACTTCTTCCTGTACCACTGCTTGAAGAAGTTGTCTTCCAGAAACTGGCAGTAGGTCTGGGAGTTGAGCTTCACTCCATCCTCAACCAAAAAAGGTCCCACAAGTTGATCTTTGCTGATCCCAGCCCATACCAGTGCCCACCTCCACCTTGCTGGCGTCTGAGTCGGAGTGGAGCTCTCTGCCCTTTACTGATCCAACCTCGGCCCATCCATCTGGTCTATCAAGAGTCACTCTCATTTCATCAGTCCATAAAACCTTTGAAACATCAGTCTTCAGATATTTCTTGGCCCAGTCTTGAGGTTTTATCTTATGTTTCTTGGTCAGAGGTGGTGGTTTTCCGCCTTCCTTACCTTGGCCATGTCCCTGAGTATGGCACACCTTGTGCTTTTTGATACTCTAGTAATGTTGCAGCTCTGAAATATGGCCAAACTGGTGGCAAATGGCATCTTGGCAGCTTCATGCTTGATTTTTCTCAGTTTATGGGCAGTTATTTTGCGCCTTTTTTGCCCAACACACTTCTTGCGACCCTGTTGGCTATTTGCCATGCAACGCTTGATTGTTCGGTGATCACGCTTCAAAAGTTTGGCAATTTCAAGACTGCTGCGTCCCTCTGCAAGACATCGCACAGTTTTGGACTTTTCAGAGCCCGTCACATCTCTCTTTTGACCCATTCTGCCAAAGGAAAAAGAAGTTGCCTAATAATTAAGCACACCTTATATAGGGTGTTGATGTCATTACACCGCACCCCTCCTCATTACAGAGATGCACATCACCTGATTTACTTAATTGGTAGTTGGCTCTCAGCCTATACAGCTTGGAGTAGGACAACATGTATAAAAGTATCATGTGAGCAAAATACTCATTTGTCTAATAATTCTGCACACAGTGTATTTATGTACATTTTACTGATTCTGATCCTGTACACATGTAGCAAGCCATGATTTGTAAAATTACATGACCGCAAGGGTTTCTACATTATGTTAGTAGCATTAAAGGGGTTGTCCAGGTTTGTGATGAAAGTTTCTATGTGACGGCAGACTTCTGAATCCTCAGTGTGCACACTGCACACTGTCAGGACTCTCCGATGCCAGCAGTGAGAGCTTGAGGGCATGTAACTATTGAGTGAGGCTGCAGACGTCTAATTTGAATGTGGCCGGAAGTAAACAAATCGCATACTTGCAGTCCCATGACTACTTGCTCATGGCACGGGAAAATCATGACAGTGTGCAGTCCGCAAGCTGTGAGAATTCAGAAGTCTGCAGTCATATAACTACAAATTTTCCTTGTCGAGCTGGACAACCCCTTTAATAATAAAAGTAAGCCCCGTAGCATGCCCAATCCAACAACCTGTAATATACTCAATGTAAGGATTCGGCTCTGCTTGCTAATTTTAGAAGTGGTCACATGACCACTTGCAGGTCATTTTAATACTTTGAGTCACAATTAGCTTCTCTTCCTGCTTATCTTTATGGGCTGTAGTATTTCACTGAACATCGAGAGAATTAGGAAGAGCAGCTCATCGGCACGTGTGAAAATGGCGTATGAGCGGTCACATGACAACTACTCAAACCGCATAAGCCGTGTATAGAAGGGGGCGCCAAACTGAACTCCTACTCCATGGACAGGAAAACCTAGATCCACCTCTGATACAGTGTATGGCATACCGTGTACAGACATCAGCTGCTATGTACTACTCCGGAGACAATACAATAGAGAGCACATTGTGATTTTCAGCAACCATTGCTGCCAGTGAGAAGTTTCCCTTTCTGTATTTTTACTATTACTTGGCTGTCTTAACATTGGGATCAATAAAAAAATGTGAGTAACTTTATTTTCTGTGTATAAGTGTAAATCTGAATGTGGCAGAACAGGATAAGATCCATGCTCAGTGGATTTATATCTAAATGCTACAGTTCGTGCTCTACTGTTATGGCTTAAAATGTTAACGTTATGGGGCCCCCACCAGATTTTCTGCCCAGGGGCCCCCACCAACCTTAATCTGGCCCTGGGTGTAGTGTTTGACGCTGTGAGCCATGTAGGCGTGCATATGTCACCTTTTCCACACCCCTCCTCTCCGATTGGTGGCAAATACTGCGTTCTGATTAGGCGGCCGGCCTAGAAGGCAACTTTGTATCGCTTCATCCTTTGTCCCTTTTTTGAGCCTTGCTTTGAGGATAGAACCTGCGACTCCACCCGGATTCATTCGTACTTTGTTCTCGGTTGCTTGCTTGCTTTTCGGATCGAAGATGCATCTGCACTGTTATTATCATGGCATATTGCAAATTTTTGCATATCAAAAAGGAACAAAGCATGAAGCGATACCCAATCAGAACGCAGTACTGTTCTCAGCGCCAACCAATCGGTGCAGAGGGGGCGCGGAAAAGGTGACGCAACTAAATGCCTACGTGTCACAATTTTAAGTTCTCATCGAGGTCGTTAACGAGATCGTTGGTAGGTGTCAAACCTACAGATCCATCCTGCCCAGCAGGACTTCAACGAGCCAAAAATGGCCCAGGATATTCAGCAACGACCAACGATCTCACAGCAGGGGACGGATCGTTGGTGCGTGTCAAACATAACAAGATGGCTGGTGAAGTCGTTGTTTCGTCACAGAAACTGACGTAGCAACGATGTCGTTAGCGATCTCGTTATGTGTGAAGTGGCCTTAATAGTTTGGAACCACTGGCTGGTTATTTTTCCCCTTTTCTTCTATCTCTGTGTGCAGTAGCCTCCTGTCCATCACTAAACAGGGTGATGCTGATGTTGACAACCTTGTTTCCTGCCACTTTCTGGAGGTCAAGAGGACACCAAGTGGGATTGCATAGGAAATGGAAAGAGCAATGGTTTGCTGAGCCTTAACAGAACCCAGGAAGGATTTTCGTTTGATAGTAGATTAGAGTGAAATTCCAGTTCAAGCCTAAAAAAACCCTGTTTTAAGCCTCTACATTATTTGCTCATATGTGACCACCGCCTTGAAGCATAAACTCACCAGAAAACCTATCTAGAGATCTTTTCCATTGCAGCAAGAAAATAATCAAACGTCAAATTATTGAAATATATATAAGCCATTTATAATTTTAATAATTAATCAGTTGCAGTGTGTTAAATCTTACCACCTTACATGGAGCCCTATAATGGATCTAAGGTCAAACGTTTGTTGTGTTGAGGCCCCTTTACACACTGCAACATCGCTAGCGACATCGCTGTAACGTTGTAACGTCACCGGTTTTGTGACATAATAGCGACCTCCCAGCGACATTGCAGTGTGTGACGCACATCAGCAACCTGGCCCCCGCTGTGAGGTTGCTGATCGCTACAAGTCATTCAGAACCATTCTTTGGTCCTTTGTTTCCCGCTGTGCAGCATGTGTCGATGTGTTTGACACAGTTACGACATTGTTAGCGACCCAGCCCATAGGCGTGCTAGGGTTCCCTTTCCAGCGAGGTCGTTCTGCAGGTCCATATCGCTGCTGCGTCATTGCCCAGATCTGCCTGTTTGACAGCTCACCAGAGACTTTCCAGCGATCCCGGCCAGGTCGAGATCGCTGGTGGAATTTCTAGAAAGTCTGTGTAAAGGAGCCTTTACAGTGGATGACTATGCCCAATCATACGCTAGTCTTCGAAGGCTATAGGCTGGAAGCTACGTCTAATTCCACATGAAGTCCCAAATCCTGCGGGTGTCTACAGCTTTATGTATATCTGAAGGGTGGCTTTCTGTAAAGAACAAAGATCTGAATGTGATTGACTGAACAGATTATTGATTATGTAAATAATTAGCAGTGCAAATCCTTTCCCTTTCAGTCTAGGTAACCAAGAAATTTGACCCTCTCCATGATGAATTTCATGGCTTGCTCTGCCAGCATTATTCATGCTTGCGTCTCGCTTTTCAAAGTATCATATGAAAATCTGTTTTTGTTGCGGTTGGTTCTAATCAAGTGGGGTGCCGTAAAGGTCTCCGGCTGGAGTGATGCTAAATTAACTGCATAGCTACCTGCCAAGGGAGAATCCCAGACTTTTATTCTGGTTTTGAAGGATTTGATTTCTTGACATTCCATCAATCAAAATGAAGACTGTCCACAAAAAAAACCCCCAAGTGGGGTTAAAGGGTATCTGAGCTAAGGATATGCATGTAATCTGTATTACACTGTGGGCATACTTACCAAATACATGACTATGCAAGCTTGGACTAGATGGTCTGAAAATGTCAACACTGATCTGCGTCAGGTTCTGCCGCAGGAGCTTACTTTAAACGGGAACTATACTTTCAACAAACACTTCACTAAATCAGTAGTACAGACGATGAGATATGTTCAAGGAAGGAAGAGAAAGTTCAGCTCACCCAGTCTGATGGACACCCAATTGGAGGACAAGTGCACGGGAAGCCGGCCAGGCTGTGGATTCCAAGGAGGGAAGGAAGATTCCAGCATCCACGTCCCCATCCATGTGGATTAGGACTAAGAGCGTCTAATCGCTCGAAACGCATACCATCTCCATACCCTTGTCCTCATAGGGATTTTATTTCCCAGGATGTGATTCTCCATCTTCATTTTAATGTTTTTTTCAATAAAGAAATACTTTTTATATAACCATTGGACGTGGATGCTGGAATCCTTCTTCCCTCGATGAAATATATTGTATGAGATACTACTTCCGTTGCCTTTTGAACTTACTATTCTCGCTAAAAAAACAAAACCTCTCCACTCTGTCTTGCTCAAGACGAGAAGGACTGCCAGCTCAGTGAGAAGTTACATTTCACAAACTATGCAGAGTTGATTGGGTGTATAAACAAAGATTGTGCTGAGTTTTCTTACAAGTCTTTGACCTCATCCCAGAACTGGATTCACATCTGCACAGTTCAAAATGGCCGTTATTGTTCTTTATGCCTCCATTGCTTCTTTCTGTGTGCTTAAAAATGAAGAGGAAGGATACGTGCTGTGAGCTGCATGGGAGATGTCTTATCAGCTAGTCTCCTACCAGCAGCTCAGCCACCTGCAAATTAAGAGATAGAGGTTGCAGAGAGAACTGATGAACATGTTGGATAAAAGTTTTATGTAGACCATAAAAAATGGTGTTATTCCTCGTACACACACAAATCTGACTTATGGAGCCCCTTGAACACCAGAACATGAACTTCTTTAGATGTCTTCTATGCAGATGTAAGACAGCAGTGAAAGATGTCTTGGTGACACCACTAATTATTACGATTGCATGGACAATAACTTTTTCCATATATTACATTAGTAAGCATTACAAATGGTTCCTCTCCAGATGTTATCTGCTGGGTGCGGAAATGAGGCCTGCGAAACATATGTCTAACATTCCTAAAAGTGAATATATACAATATTACAAGTGTATTATAACTGTCTGTTTGATCTGTATCTTTAGAAAATGATGCATTTAAACAATTAAACCTACATTATTATGACTGGTATTTAAAAGTACGGATTACGGAGAACTTAACTTTGACACGTGGTTGATAATATACACTGGTCATTAAAATATTAATAAGTTGGAGATCTTTATGCGCTGTTTTTGCTTTTTCTGTGTGTAATGCTACAGTATAGTGTGAGTTGTTTATATATTGTATAATATTTTGTACAGATTTCTCTGCTCTAGATTATCACTTTGATTTATAGACCATATACAATCTGTGAGTCTTGTGTAGTTCTTGCTTAGAGGTGGACACAGCCAAAATAGAGCCCTTGTGCAAGAATAAGCTATGGTCCCTGTGCAGTCAAATAGCTCATCATAATGCACAATTCCAGCTGCTTTGGAGGTAGAAATGGGCCCCCTATCCTTTTTGGCTCCTGATCGTGTGGCCATTCAATGCACAGGCGATTACTTGCTGACCAGCACTCCCTGGGAACGGGGCTCTCTGCAGCCTCATCTGGAATGGTGCGAGAGGTATGCATGGTCTACCTTGGCGCCATTCATTGCACAGGAGACTGCTGGAGAAAGACAAGTGCAGTTATCCTCTCGATAGTTGATGGGTAATAACAACTCATTTTTATTTGGAATTGCGCATTTAAGAAACTATAGAGCAGGAGTCTTAGGCCTAAAACACACGGCATGAAAACCAGAGCAAGTGGAATGCGATAAAACATCGCATTCCACTCGGACCAATATTAGCCTATGTGCCAGCACCCATGAGCGATTATTTTTTCAGCCCTAATCGAACTGACAAGACAGTCGCAGCATGCTGCGGGTGCAATGCGATTGTTTCTCTCGCACCCATTCAAGTCTATGGGGTGAGAGAAACATTACACTGCACTCGCGGTACACCGGTTTAACGTGCGTGCAGAGCGAGAATGGCAATAGCCGGCAACGGAGGAGAGAGGAAGATATCTCCCCTCCTCAGTGCTTGCCCGCCCGCAACTGTGGTCCTCAGTTGCAATGACACTTGGCTCCCGCTGTGCTGCCAGCATGAGCCGAGTGTCATGCGAGGATCGCAGTAGTCCCCGCGAGGCTCTGGCCTTAAACTCTTGAGTTTTTAGGTCCTTCTTATATAAAAATATATAATTATATTTTATATTTGGGGAGGGTCTGCATTCTTTGCAGGTCAAAGTGCATTTTTAATGTTACAGTAATTATTTTTTTCTTTAACATTATTTGCTTGTTTGCGATATCAAACATATTATTTTCTTTTTTTTAATTTCAATTATATATATATATATATATATATATATATATATCTCCAAAATCATTTTTTTTAGTGGTAAATGTAATGATTTGTATTTTGTCTTTTTTTTTTTTTTTTTTTTTTCCACGTTTTATGCCCCTCTTGTAAGTTTAATATCATTTTTACAATTAGCACCATATAGTACACACACTCACTCTTCTCACCTGTCCTCCGTTCCCTCGGTGTCCTCTTTCCTGCTTCTTGCGGCCCGCAGGCGCCCAGACTATCGCTGCTCTATGCAGCCATGTGCGCTTTACTTCTGATTGATTTCCGCCACCGTGCACAGGAACTCTCTGCAGAGCTTCACCAAAAGGCAGCCGCCAGCCAATCAGAGGCAGCAGGTGACGTCATACAACGGCTGGCTTTAGTGAAGCTCTGCAAAGACTTCCTGTGCACGGAAGTAGAAAGCAATCCTCTGAGGTAAAGCCGCAATCGTCATGAGGATGCGGGGCGCAAAAAGCTGCCTCGGCCGCGTGTTAGATACCCCTGCTATAGAGGTTTGACACACTAATTGTGTGTGCTTGAAATAATGGTTATGCATTGATAGTGGACTGTGTACAGAGGACGAATCGGGACAAAGTCTGTAGTGCTAATTTAGTAGCGTTATGTATGGGATTTTACAAAATCTGTACTAGTAGTATGGATGTAAAACCATTCCCAACTTATGCTGCAGATGTCACCCCGGAATTTACAATCTACAAGGCAAATGAAATTCATAGTGATGCTGTTGAGTATCTTCCACCCTGTGTGGGCTATAGTAGAAATCGCGTGTATTCTTTAGTGGTGTGGGGTTTTTTTTTTTTTTTTTGTTTTTTGTGGCCTCTGCTATATTTCAAAACCTGTTCTCTTTAAGAATTTCTGGAGCTGTTCCCCTATTTCTAGAAGGCAGTATGACCCTACTCATTTGGTGGATTGATGCTGGCGGTTCAGGGCTTCCCTTCCTAGCTGTGTGATAGGTGGGCTGTCTCCTTTTATTCCTATAAGCAGAAGACTCCGCTATTTACCAGTTATGTTCTTATTGGCAGCCGTCTTGTACAAATAGTTAAGTTGTTCTTGGCAGGAAACAAACACTTTGATGGCACAAGTTGTTCAGAAAATACCAAAGTATGGGTGAGACTGTAAGGAAAGTATGAGAGGGGTACACCCAGCCACACATGGAAGAGGAGAATGGATTGTGCATGCAAATTGCATGTGCGCCTGTCAGAAGTGGACTGCTTTTCAGAAGCTGTGCTTATTCAGACCGTTTTGGACCGAAAGCGCCCATTGTAACAGCGTTTGGTTTTCCAAGGAACCTTGCCCATGGATCGACTTATAGCTTTGGTGGCAAACCTGTATTTGGATCACCTAACTTGTACCCTATAGTTCATGATTGTATTATGCTGCTTATAGTTCTTTGTAGTAGTCCTATTGAGGTCTTAGGCTGTATAACTTAAACGGAATCTGTCACCAGGATTTTCCAGCTAATCTGAGAGCAGCATAACATAGGGGCAGAGATCCTGAATCCAGTGATGTCACGTACTGGGTTGCTTAGTGTAGTTTTGATAAAAACTCAGATTAATCAGCAGTAGATTATTATTATTAATAATAATAATAATATTGGACTACTTGATGTGCTGCTGTGGCGCCCCTGCGGCTCCAGTCGCCACAGAGTATTGCACCTCAATTAAGGTGCAGTATTCGCCTCGGGTAAGGAGGGGGTTAATCACCGATGTTCCACAATCTTACTTTACATACAGCTCACTGGTAACTGTGCTAGGGTAGGTAGGACGGTTGGCCAGCATGAAGCAGGGACTTTCCCGGTCACTAGCACAAGCACCTGGGGTCAGTGTTCCACTTGGGGTAGAAGTAGGAGCAACACACACATTCATCAGTCTTGGCTGCTATTACATCTGCCCCGGAGGACAGCGACAGCAGCAGCTGCTAATTCCCTGGCTGTGTACCATGGGTGGCGTCACAACAAACTTCCATCCTATCACCTTCTATTGGTGTACACCTCGGGGCATGAAACCGGGCAGGCCACAGTTTCATCCCAGACCTCCGCACCAGCCCGGTGACAAGTAAAACGGGAACGAGACCCGACCTGGACCTCCTTCCCCCTGGGTGCTACACTGCCAGGTAGTCCTGCATTTATGAGCTCTGTATAACTGCTAGATCTGCTGCAGAGTAAACATTGATTTTATCAAAATGACAGCAAACAGCTCAGTAAGTGACACATCGCTGGAATCGGGGTCTCTGTCTCTATTATGCTGCTCTCAGATGGGTGAGCAAAAACCGTGACAGATTCCCTTTAATACTAGGCTTATTGTAAATGTGTTGGAATCCCAAACTGTTCTTTGTGAGCAGTATATTCATCCTACATAAACAACAAATTTTATAGGCTGCATGATGGATGCAATCATCCAACGCATTTGAGTTGACACTGGTCAATAATTAGTAGCAGACAACCTTATGAATGCCTTTTTAATTTGCCCCTGTTAAAGCGGCCTTTAGACCGTCATCACATTGGTCCCAAAGATACAGACGGAATTAAAATTCCATACATAATGATTTCACCAGGATACGTGAACCCCAACGTTATAGAAGAGTGTCCTTCTAGTAGGTTGGCAAGTGTCTTTCTCCAGACCAGCTGTCTTCAGAAGGAGTAGGCAACCAATGTTTTGGCTTGTGTACAGAACTTCACACCCTGTCACCATGCGCGTTATGGGGCTGGACGGGACATGTTGGATTTCACTGTATCTGGCCCTTTATTCAACGTAGAAGGAAAGCTTCTGGCGGGAGCTTGGTGGCTCCCACGTGTATGGGCATCTTAGAATAGTTATTTGATTGACTAATTTCTATCCAAGAGGAAAGTCCCGTTGATTTTGGTGGACATTAATTAAATCCTATGGGTATGTCTAATGTGAAACATAAATCCTATGGGGGGAAAAAGGATACAAGTACAATCCAACAGTATCTGGCTCCAGCTTATTTTCCTCATATCCCTTGTTGTTTTTTTTTTTTTTTTCTTTAAAGGCAACCTGTCAGGTCCAATATGACCTAGAACCACAAGCAGTTCTGGGTGCATATTGCTAATCCCTGCCGAACCGTCCTTGTATATAGTAGCATAGAAAAAGATATCTTTTTAGAAAACTTATTTCTAAAGATCTTTTATCTTATGCTAATGAGCGCGGGGACTAGTCCCAAGGTCATTATATCCCCCTACTAGTCTGCCCTCTTAGCATGGTAGCACAATCACAGGGGTGTACTAACATGTTATTCAATTCAGCGTCACCAGCGGTGACACGTGTACCTTTGCTCACGCTTCTGAATGCCGGGCACTTCTGGTCATGTGTAGTATGAAGCTGGGTGTATGCGTCCTGGCTTCAGACAGGTCTACTGCGCATCACTGGAAGTGCCCGGTATACAAAACAGCGTTCACGGGTACGTGCGGCACAGCTGGTGATGCAGCATTGACTAGCATGTTGGCTCACCCCTGTGTTTGTGCTACCATGCTAGTCGGGGGATATAACTACCTTGGGACTAGTCCCAACTCTCATTAGAATAAGATAAAAGATCTTTAGAAATACTTTTTCTATCATAACCTATACACGAGTCAAGCCCCATATGAGTGTCTGACTGCTCGTTACGAGTACCAAGCATGGTAGTGCTAACTTCTACGCTTCCCATGTATTGTAGTAAATATTTTTTTTTTTTTTTTTTTAAACTTGTGAAATTCTTGTACGGTTTCTCCTCTAATATATTGCCAAGGGAAAAAAACAGCTGCAAGAGGGTTAAACACAAGCTCTTCCTGTGTATGTTTTTCTCAGCAGTCACGACACTGAACATTTCCTGCGACCATAATGACAGGATGTAAACTGGAGGCACAGACACCGCGAGCTATGTACCTGGCTTATTATGATGCCCAGGAATGGGAACTTTCACTTGTCTTATGACTGGTGGAGAACCTCAACTTCTCCTCCTGGTCCACGCTGCTTCCCGACCATCTTTTCTCCGCTCATCCTACACTCTATTCTTTACACGCTGATCAGACAGAGGAGTCCAGGAGAGGATGCAACAAGAAAATAAAAAGCCCCAAGATTACTCAAGACCTCTTATAACTGGCTGCAGACTTTCTTCTGACTAAACAGCTACACATGGTGAAGTTTCTATGGGAAAAAAAGTTTACAGTGTTATAAAATGCTATTTTGAAGTGGGGTGGGGGGGGACAAACCATCCTAAATATAAATACATGCAGCCGGCACATGGTGTGTGATGAACCTTTTTAAGGTCAATCCTGAACACTGCTGCTAGGGTCTGATGATATATTTTGCTACTGTATTATTGGAGTTTATTCACATGTCGCAGATTTGTTCAAGGAATCTCTTCAACTGATCATCAGTAACCTTCCCCTGAGGGTTCACTCACATCTGCATATAATAATGGCTCCGGTACCCATGCGAAAAAGTGGGATGAGTGTCCTCCGTATAGGGTACTTTACACACTGCGACATCGCTAGCGATCTCATTAGCGATGTGAAATTCTAGATCACAAGTGCGGTCTTTTGAGATCGCACATGCGTAAAATGACCTATGTGCGAACTCGAAAGAACGCACTTGCGATCTAGAATTTCACATCGCTAATGAGATCGCTAGCGATGTCACCTTATGTCACTCCGCATGTCATGTGACTGCAATGCAATTTCGTCCCCCTATCCCCCCCCCCACCTCCCCTTGCCTACTATCTGTATGACATCTGGGTGCAATGCATTTTTAATATAATCTTATACATGCTAGAATACTCTGTGAAATTCTTGCTAGTTATCAGAGATAATAAAGCAATCAAATATAAACTGATGGATAGATGTATGGAGAGATACCCTGGAGGTTATTGGGTCCTTTCCAGCCTAAAAATAGCAGCCTGCAGCCGCCTTAGAACTGGCTGATCCATTAGATGCACCAATTCTGGGGCTTTGCCTCCGCTCTCCTGGTGCGTTGGCAATTTGGGGGTGATGTCGCTTGTATAATGTTAATGTCTGGTTTGGCAATGGAGAGAAGTCTTATCAGACCCCCCTCCTCATTACTAATCCAGCAAGTAAAAAAAACAAAAAACAAAACACCACAAAACACATCGTTTATTTGAAAAAAACATGCCATTCCAAAAATCTGGTTTAGGAAAAAATTGCTGATCAGCACTGACTCATTGAACAACATTGGTCAGAGAGTGCAATGCATGTTGATTTTCTAGAAGCTCCATTCAGATAAAGGTAATGTTGAAACTGGGACAAAGGTACCTCAGTTAGGCAGAGGTCAAACATGGTACAGGAAACGAGAGTGCAGAAACAAGGGAACATCGTTTATTAAAGTGAATCTATCACCAATTATCAACTGTTGCTTTGATAACCTACTACTGATTTAAACAGTGATTTTAGCATTAGAGGACTACATGGCGTGCTGCAGGTAGTCCAGCATAATCATGAGCTCTGTATAACTGCTAGGTCTTCAGCAGAGAAAATATTTATTTTATCAAAATGATGGCAAACAGCCCAGTAAGTGACACATCACTGGAATCGGGATCTCTGCCTCTACGTTATGCTGGTCTCAGAGGCGGTAGCAAAAATCCGGTGACGGATTCCCTTTAATGGACAGGAAATATAGGCATAAATCAACTGTGAAATATGGTATAGGAACAGGATAATAACCACTGCAGATTCTAACTGCGCTGTACCAACAATTGGTCGCCACCAACTATCACAAATATCAATATAACAAAAAACTTTACAAGAAGAATTTAGTTGTGACTATGCTACCATAACAACCTAGCTGACCTCTGCTAATCGGACTGTGTGACTACCATGCTCTAGCTACTGAGGCCTACGTTGAACCCTATCTAGTGTGCACACTGGTAAAGGACTCGCGGTACTATTCAGTGGGGACACTCGTGGGAGCTCAATGCTTTTATACTCGGATGTCCCGTTGGTGCGCACTTTCCTTCCAGGGCAGGCAGGGACTCTCCTTCCACAGACTGAGTAGCTTGACTCTTCCGGATGGCGTCTTTCATCTTCTCCTAGATCGTTGACTACAGGAGTTTCCCAGTCCGGAACAGGCTTGACCGTTGCTAGGGCTCTGCCACAGTCCCACTCGCAGACTCTCTCACAGACTAGCACTGTGGTTCTTTGCCAACCGCTGCTCTGACACTTCCAAGACAGTGTCTCCTCACTCTCTGGTGACCCGACTTCTCCTGTCCTCTCCCAAAACGCGTCTCCTTCTTTTCTCCTCTTCCTGGACTTTTTGGGCGAGGTTAGTCCAACTGCACAGTTTAGAGGGAAGTGCTGACTCTTTGGCTAGTCCACAGAACACGGGTGCACCGTTCCTTGTTTAAAGTCACAGCACGTTTGTCTGTAGGGGTGACACCCCAGCAATGTCAGATTTTTCTGCTAAAGAAAATCTGCTTGATGTGAATATACCCGAACAGATATAGTGTCAATGTTCAGCAGAAACCAGCTTCATCTACCACACATTCACATTTCCGGATTCAAACATGATTAGAGCTGCAGATGTGAACATGCCCTTATCTTTAGGCAGGTGTCAAATTTGCAGCTGAAATCTGTGACTTGTCCATTTGCTCACGGGTTTGTAGAAGACTATGCACTTCTTACAGACTCTTTATTACAATGTGTGAAATGAACTTTCAGTTGCTAAAACTTCTACTTTTAGGCCTAAGACACAGCATGAAAATCGGAGCGAGTGGAATGCGATAAAACATCAATATTAGCCTGTGTGTCAGCACACGAGCAATTTTTTTTTTTTTTTAATTCTCTCAGCCCCAATCGGACCGAGAAAACAGTTGCAGCATGCTGCGGGTGTAATGTGATCCTCGTTTCTCTCGCACCCATTCAAGCCTATGGAGCGAGAGAAAAATCAAACTGCACTCGCAGTACACCGGTGCTTGCGAGTGCAGAGCGAGAATGACAATAGCCAGCTACGGAAGAGAGGAGGATAAATCCCTCCCCCTGTAGATGTGGTCCGATCGCATGATTGGACCTCAGTTGCAGTGACACTCAGCTCCCGCTGTGCTGCCAGCGTGAGCCAAGTGTCATGCGAGGATTGCAGTAAACCTCCGTAAATCTGTCATGTGTAGGTTGGGAACACAGTGCACTTACTACATGTGGATATTGTATGTGTGTGTGTGTGTGCGCAGTAGCTCTGAGAGTTTAGCTGCACAGTCTTGTGCTTATTGTTCCCTACAGTTGGATATGGCTTCCAGCCCAATACGGCAGTGTTTGCATACAGCTCCTTGGCTACACTGAGGATGTGTTCACACTGAGTTTTGTTTTTTCGTTTTTTTTGTTTAGTTATTGGAGCAGAAAGTCTCTCTCAAAAACACACGTTTTGGTTGGAGAGTTCTGCTCCAAAAACTGTATAATACTGTACATTTCTGCAAAAATTTAGCAACTGTTTTAAAAAGTTGCAAGTGATCGGCCACATACATCTGGATTACCCAAACCACATCCATAAGGGGTGAACGGAGAAAAAACTACTTAAAAGAACTGACTTTGGAGAAAAACAAAAAACAAAAAAAGTTCATTGAAACTTAACAAAACCTAGGGGCACATGCAATACTACGAAATTGGGCCCAGAGGGTTTTTTTTTTTGTCTACAGCAAAGGTACAAATGCAGCCGTGAAAGTGATAGTGATCTCCGGTGTTTTGTCTGCCTGGTGTAGGTCTGTGGTTTCCCACACCTGTTGCTTTTCCTAATATTTGTAGCCTTCAAGGCCAGGCGCAGTTTGTGTTGTAATAAGTAACCCCTCCTGTCCGTTTGGCTTCACCACAATAAGAAACAAAACGCCTCGTCTGTGGAGGAGAAGCTAATAAGGGTCTGGTTTCCTTCAATTAGTTATTCTTGGTAATTTAATTTTAAATACAATTCATTCTTATAAGGGGATAGTCCATATATTTTTACGCTACATTTAGCACATCTGTTACTTTGCCTTAACTAACTCCTATTCTAAAATTAGCTTACTTTGCTATGGTTTCTATCGGTGGGTTAAAGGTCAACGGACAGCTGGTTGTTGGCAATGAATGAGTTAAGTTTGCGATGTCAATGAATGCTGAACCATTCAAAGGGTAAATATTCCAGAATACCACCAGGAGATGACTTGGATGGATGTTTAGCCCCACAAAATTATTCCATTAGGCAATGTTCATAGCAGATCGCACATTGCAGCAGCCATCGGGGGGCTGATACTTTTTCCAAATTTTGTTCATATGATACAGAAAAAAAACCTGATCCTATAGTGTGGATTAAAAATCCAATACGTACCAATTTATAAAAGTACTTGGGGTTTTAAATATGGATTTTACTCTGCAAATCTGCATGTAATTAATTTGATTTTTCCATCTCAATTTTATGTTGTGAGTGAACCAGAAACACTTACAGAATATTACGTAAAAGTTTTTTTAAATTGTTGCAATTTTATTTAATTGCCATATTTTGCTTGCATCACTCTGAAACACTGCTGCAGTGCTGTTTTCAGTTCCTCACTTATGCTCCCTTTTAGAAGCTGCTTTGACCTGCTGCTCAGTAAGTTCTATACTCCTGCTGAGCAAGTTATACATTGAAACAGTCAATATGGTAATTCTGCTGTTTTGAGTGGGGGAGGGGGGGGTCAGAGAGGGAGTAAAACAATGGAAAGAATCCAGCTGGACTCCAAGGAATAAGTAAAAAAAAAAAAAAACCCTTTATTTAATCTTGATTAAAAAAATATCCATAATGCATGTAATGACAACGGCTTATACACACTGATAGATGGCAGATGTATACCACACTACGCATTTCAGTGGGGCGCCTTCTTCAGGCCTGTTTCCGTATTCTTGTCAGAGGGAGTGTACCATACAAAAACACTATAGATAAAATAATAAAGGTTTTTGCTGAGCAGCAGTTAAAAGCATCTCCTAAAGAAGCATGGTTTGGAGTTTAGGAGTGAAGGAAGCGAACTAAGGAGATAAAGTATTGCTAAAAAAAATTCTAACTTTGCAATGGCTGGAGGAAAAAATACAAAATAACTTTTTAAAGAAAAAATTATTTCAAGTCCAAAAAGTCCCCCCTTCTCTACTTGCTATGACCAGGATTGTATAAAATATATAAAATTTGGAATAGTTAGTGGTGGAGTGAAAGTGGGTTTTTGGGCACCTAACTAAAAAAATCAAATATTTTACTTAGAGAACCTGTGGTGTATAATAAGATTTATTATTATTTATTATTATTATTTATCAAGAGACGCAAAAGAGGACTGGAGCGGTGCTGAGATGGCACTGGCTTTACTTTTTATTATGAAAATCCTGCTGTTCCCTTTTAAGAGTAAGTTAGTGATTTCTTCCTGCACCTATTGCCATGGTATGTAAGCAAGGTTACAGAATCTCCGCTCCCGTGCAAGGGATGTTCAATCAGCCATGTCTGAATAGAGTCCAGGTCTTCTCCTGGTTTTGTTAGTTATTGCTGTCTCCATTGTAAGAGGGGAGCCAGGTAATGGCCGACAGGGCTCCACTCCCCTACAATAGTTTGAACTTGTGCATGTGTGACGCCCTGGCAAAGCCAGGTTGTCACAGAAAGAGTTAATCCTCCTTGGTAATCTGATCTCACACCGATGCAGCAGGACAAACCACAGCCCCCAGTGTAAGAGAAAAGCAGAGCAGAGGGGAGGGGCTGGAGCAGAGTGTTTGGAGAGACAGACAGAAGAGGAGTCTGGAGTTGTAGCTCCCAGGCTGAAAGTGAAGCGTGCTCCGAGAGGGCTGGGACAGGCTGCGAGTGAGGAAGGGGCCAGAGGTAGCCGGGCAGGGTAGTGGCCCCCCGGTACCTGGGTGACCCGGATCACTGCAGGGGAGTGTATTCCCCGTTCCCGGCTGAGGAGAGAGGAAGAGAGTGGAGAGAAAGGCACCTGGCTGCAGGGAAAGAACAGGAGCTGCTGCACCGTGTGTGGGACACCAACACCCCCGTACCGAAGGCTGCGTACACCGGCAATTCCTAGTTACCAGTGACTCTGTGTGAAATACTTGTGAGTACGCCCGTGCCCTCAGACACCGCACCGCAGCACTGCGCCCTGCTCCCTGCTTACCCCATCACCGGGCCCCGGGACAACCAACCCCCTACCCACGGAGGGGAGATATAACAACCAAGCTGCTCCCTGTCACCGCTTCCGGGATCCCCGTCTAGAGCAGCGGTGGTGTCAACAAATCACCACAACCATGGGTGGCGTCACGGACAATCTCCCTTAACAAAATTCCTTTTACTGTGGAGCCTGGGATCACAGACCGGGTCACGCCACCGTGATACCCACAGAAGTGACCTCGTGGCCCGGATCTGAGTAACCCCTGGTCCCCGGGTGACACACATGTGTTCCGCCCCAGCTGGGGGGTGCGACACTTGAGACGGCAGGGGTACATCCGACACCCCACTGCTAGTCCCTGTCGGAGACTTAGCTGGATAACTCATCACACAGGCAGATTCTTCGCAATACCACAAACACTTTTATTTCACTTGTAATCTTCATGAATAATCGTCAACTCCTGGACAGACATCGTCACTTTCCTTCTACGTTCCTGTTCTGTTGCCGCTGTTCTGTTGGGTACTTTCCTGTCTAGCCCACACCCTGGGTATTCGCTTTCCAGTAGATGAATCTCACTTCTGCTTTTCCCCGTTTTATTAACTTTGTGGCTTCTCGTGCCCTATTACCACTTCAAATGGTGTCTAGGTTGCCCAACATGATGGGAGCCTTAAGGCCCAGTCACACTAAGCAACATCGCTAGCAACATCGCTGCTAACGAACAACTTTTGTGACGTTGCTAGCGATGTTGCTGTGTGTGACATCCAGCAACAACCTGGCCCCTGCTGTGAGGTCGTTGGTTGTTGCTGAATGTCCTGGGCCATTTTTTAGTTGTTGCTGTCCCGCTGTGAAGCACAGATCGCTGTGTGTGACAGCGAGACAGCAACAACTAAATGTGCAGGCAGCAGGAGCCGGCTTCTGCGGAGGCTGGTAACCACAGTAAACATTGGGTAACCAAGAAGCCCTGTCCTTGGTTACCCGATATTTACCTTTGTTACCAGCCTCCGCCGCTCTCACTGTCAGTGCCGGCTCCTGCTCTGTGCACATTTAGCTGCAGCACACATCGGGTAATTAACCCGATGTGTGCTGTAACTAGGAGAGCAGGGAGCCAGCGCTCAGTGTGCGCTGCTCCCTGCTCTCTGCACGTGTAGCTCCGTGCGGTGGTAACCAAGGTAAATATCGGGTTGGTTACCCGATATTTACCTTAGTTACCAAGCGCAGCATCTTCCACGCGGCGCTGGGGGCTGGTCACTGGTTGCTGGTGAGCTCACCAGCAACTCGTGTAGCCACGCTCCAGCGATCCCTGTCAGGTCAGGTTGCTGGTGGGATCGCTGGAGCGTCGCAGTGTGACATCTCACCAGCAACCTCCTAGCAACTTACCAGCGATCCCTATCGTTGTTGGGATCGCTGGTAAGTTGCTTAGTGTGACTGGACCTTTAGGCTCAGGACACAATGCAGGAAACCTCATAGTTCCCGGACGGACCCCACACAGGGCACATTTGCCCCAGGAACCTCTCTGCAGAATCCTCTTCCTTCCTGGCCTGTTTGGCTAACCAACTCTTTGGCAACTTCGTCACTTCTCCCTCTGTGCTCTAAATAAATATCTGTAGCGCCCCCTGAGACTCTGGTTGCTACAGGGTACTGCAACTGAGTTAAGGAGCAGTATCTATCTGGGGTAAGTGACAGGTGGTCTGCCGGTGCTCATACCACACACGTTTCACAAGCAGTTAGGTGCCTTCCCTCGCAGGCGGAGTGGACTGGGGTGAACAGGGAGAGTTAGCCATCCAGTAGTATGGGACTTTCCGGTCAACAGGACAACCACTGGGGGCGGGTGCCACATGGGGTAGCCATGACCTATAGTGAGCTTGGCTGGAGGGAAGTCCCCTGAGACCAGACTGGGTGCAGAAGAGCACCATTGCTGGTGGGACACACAGCTTATCTTTCCATTGTGAAGACTAGGGCTTGTGAGCTAGAGCTCGGCCCAGGTTCCTTCTGCCATCCCGCTGATAGCGAGGACAAACGGGACATTTACACTGACACCGGTATCCGCCTGGAACTTGCATCGGATAATCAGAGACTTACCAGCTGTGAACCAGGATACTCTCGGGCAATCTCCTAACCAGTGAGTAAAAGACCTGAACCGGAGTGCTTGCCTAATTTCCATTATTTACTGGGGACTCCTTCCCACGCTCTGGCGCCCACTACCAGCCAGCCGGCCACCCTCCTGGGGCAACCACACCGCCTATGGGGAGTGACTCCATCTTGGCTGCAATAAACCTCGGCCCCCGGTGAGAATAACCCTGCAGCGGCGGCCCCCTTCACTGGCTACACACCACAGGTGGCGCCACGGCAAACTTTTATTACAGTCCCCCTGTAAATAACCCCCTTTTTAAAAGCGAACCGAGTCCGATTAGGGCTGAGGAAATAGCTCATGTGCGCTTACACACAGGCTAATATTGAGCCGAGTGGAATGCGATGTTTTATCGCATTACACTCGCTCCGATTTTCATGCCGTGTGTCTTAGACCTTAGTGGAAAATTTCTTATTTAAGTTGTAATGATTTTCCAGAAATGTATTGAGGTATTCGGAGGGGCATTGAGCTGTCGATGCCTGATGACCATTAATAATGCCCGATAACCCAGTGGAAGCTAGATTTCATTTGTTTGGTCTAAGTGGTGACCTTTAATCTTCTTTTACATTTCCTGCTGCTCCTAAGGGCTGGTTCACACGAAGCGACAGCGAGGTCGCTGTTATGTCACCATTTTCTGTGACGTAACAGCGACCTTGTAAGTCGCTGTTATGATCGCTGCTTAGCTGTCAAACACAGCAGCCGAAGCAGCGATCATAACCGCGCGAGCAGGGAGCCGCGCACACTGCTTAGCGCTGGCTCCTTGCTCTCCTAGCTACAGTACACATCGGGTTAATTAACCCGATGTGTACTGCAGCTACATGTGCAGAGAGCCGGAGCCGGCAGCACAGGCAGCGTGAGATCTGCGGAGGCTGGTAACTAAGGTAAATATCGGGTAACCACCTTGGTTACCCGATGTTTACCCTGGTTACAGCTTACCGCAGCTGCCAGATGCCGGCTCCTGCTCCCTGCTCGCTTCATTTCGTCGCTCTCTCGCTGTCACACACAGCGATCTGTGTGTCACAGCGGGAGAGCGGCTTTGAAGAAAATGAACCAGGGCTGTGTGTAACGAGCAGCGATCTCGCAGCAGGGGCCAGATCGCTGCTCAGTGTCACACACAGCGAGATCGCTAATGAGGTCACTGCTGCGTCACCAAAACCGTGCCGTAGCAGCGATTTCGGTAGCGATCACGCTATGTGTGAAGCACCCCTAAAGCATCTATTTTGTCAGTCAACACATGATGGTGAGATAACGTGATGCCTTTCTATCCTCTGACTGGCAGGATTTTTTTTTTTTTTTTTTTTTTTTTAATACCAATAGTTCTCAATTTGCAGAGAGATACACAATGTCTACATTTTGGCAATCCTATTGTAGCTGGTATTGTATGTGTTCCTTGATCTTTCAGTGTTCTGTTACTAGATTATTGCTTAGTGCAGTTGTCTGAAAGATGAACTCTGCTGGCCAAAGCAGCCAATCACAGCGCATCTTTAATTTCACTTGCCAGTCTAAAGATATGCAATCTCTTCTGTGAGTGGTTGATATAGTCCATCCATGATGGCTTGTCACCGTCTTCTACCAAATACAAGAGAATGTGACCTTCCCCCTCCCAGGGCCCCCTGAAGCTGATATGCCTCCCAATGTGTCGGCGTATACAAATGGCTTCATAATGGTTTTATAGAACATCTACAGCAAATTGTAGAATCTGTCATTATAGTGTTTTGTGTTTTTTTTTTAAAAGGCCCTTAGCTGTTGTCTATTCCATGACTTGGGCATCTAGTGAATTAAAGCACAACTATAGCGTTATGGTTTTTTTTTATTCACCACTGGAGTAATACTTTAAATCCAAGTCCCCTGTCCCTGTCTCCTACTCGCCAGCCGTTGTCTTCATGTGGTCTCCAGTGATTTGTGACCTGTTGACAGCTTCAGTGTTTCATGAAGTGCGCCAGAGGTCACAATTCCATTTAGGCTCTCATAGACTTGTATTGAGACCTTGTGATGCAACTTCTGGCCAGTCAGAAGTTAAGGTTGCTGAGTGACTGGAGCAGCACTGAAAAAGAATGAAGACTGCAGTGGGTACGTATAATACAAGTGTGCCGCCCCCATGCTAGCAGCTCTGATCCGGGTTAAGTGGCTCGAGGGTCTCCGGACCCGGGGGTCGTGCGGCCACTCAAATGAAGGGGGTTATTTTACAAGGGATTATATAGAGTTCATGACGCCACCCATGGTATGTGGTAATTAGGAGTACCACCGTTGCAGTTGGGAGTACCCGGGGATGATGGAATGGGGCAGCCAGGTGTTGTGACCCTTCACGGGTAGGTGGGATACCCCAGGGCTCGGTGATCGAAGGGGAGTGCCGTCGGATGCAAGGGGGTCACTGGTACTCACTCAGTCCATTAGGCTAACACCGACAATTGGTCAAACGAGTCTCTGGACACCGCAGCCGCTGAGGGGAGCTTAGTTCGGGTCCCGTCCCCAATGGTGCTGCCTGGTGATCCTTGACCTGCCTCCTGGCACAAAGTTTACTACTTTGGTGGTCCTGGTAGTGTGAAACTTGCCGGGTTCTGCTCCCCACTATGGCCAAGTATGGGAGCTTGCTCTCAGGGCTTATGCTTGGGATTTTCAGGACCGTTTTGAAATGGAAAGTCCTATCCCCCTCGTTGCGCTAATGCCCCGATTTTGTAGCGAGTGGGATCTTGAAGACTCCGTTCTCCTCGGTAAATTATCGGGTTGCCTGAAGCTACTCCCTGACCTAGGGTCCACGTACTCCGTCGTGCCTTGGTCCCAGCCCGGTGATGGTGCAAGGCCGCTGGCTGTCCTCCTTGACAGATCCGTGCCCCTTGCCACGATCCCCTGCAACTGTGGGTCCAGCTCCTCTAGGCCCAGACCACCATCTGCCATATAGATTGCTTCCCAGGAGCCCCGCTCCTGACCTTCTCTCACTTTCACTTCTCAGACCCATCTCCCTCCTCTTGACACTCCAACCCTCCAGGTGGGCAACTCCTATTCCACTCAAGCCGTCCACTGGTGTTTTTGGTGGGTGTGGTGCAGGGTGTATCTAGGATTTGATTAGCTGTGAGCATGATCAGAAGTCACCGCACTTCTGGTCATGACCTGAAGTGGCGGGGACTTCTGATCATGCACACTGCTTGGCATCTGATGCATTGACAATGGACACAGGTACGCGTGTCATGGCTGATGACTCTACGCAATGGGCATTGAATAGCATGTTAGTACATCTCTGTGGGTATGCTAACATGCTAAGAGGGCGGAATGAGCACAGGAACTATCACCCTTGCAACTAGTCCCTGGCCTCATTAGCATATCATAAGGGATCTCTAGAAATACTTTTTCTAAAGATCTCTTTATGTATGCTACTAGCTAAAGGAACGGTTAGGCAGGGAATAGCAATATGCACCCAGAACTGCTCGTGGTGCTGTGCATATTGCACCTGACAGGTTCACTTAAAAAGTTTTGATGTGTACAATAGAGCGGTATAGACATTGACATGTTGTAGGACCCTTGTATTGCTTTTTTTTCTTTTTCTAATGGTACATGCATATATTTGGAGAACTGCATTGTTTTTTCCATTCAATTTGTTTTTTAGCCTTACCTCTGTGTAGTGTGTGCAATTTTAAATCGCAAACGTCTAGGCCCCAATTCATCAATACTGGCAAGAAGCAAGTCTTAATGGAGGTTGTGCTGGAGTAAGGTGCTTTCAATGGTGAAAAAAAGCGGAAAAAACACTGAAAGAATTGACATACTGCTTCCAGAAAACACAGCGGTTTTCCATTTGTCAAGGAAAAACGTGTGTGTGTGTGTGTGTGTTATTTCTGAAATATCATAGATTTAGCTGGTACTGTAAAAATTAGCTTTTTAGTTCTATAAAACCAATGCAAAAAATATGCAAAAAATGCAATGTGTGAACATAGGCAGCAAAATGGTTAAAGGGATTAATTTTAAAAATGACCTGAGGAAGGGGTCCCACCGAAACGCGTAGTGGTATACATCTGCCATTCATCAGTGTGAACAAGCCGGTGTCTTTACTTGAGAAATGGATATATATTTTTAATCGAATTGATACAAATAATGAAGCTTTTTTATTTATCCCTTAGGAGTCCAGCTGGGTCCTGTCCACTGTTTAATTTTAAAAATGTGATTGAAAAAAGCCTAGATACTTCCACAAATGCTCTTGTATATAGTTTTTCGCTAAGTTTCTTTATTTCCTGAATGGATTGAGCAGGCACATGTGGGCAGACAATAGAAAAACCGTATTGTGTGGACCAAAGCAAATGTTTTGTTTGCATTAAAAAAAGTGTGTAATATCTATAGATATAGATATTATATTTATTACATATATATTATATATACATATTAATGTATAATGTATATATAATCTATATATGCGCTTAGCTTGAAACTGATGTTTAACTTTTTTTTTTTCTTTCCTTTTCTTTCCTTCATATAAAGTTAAATGCCATAAAAACAGCCCAAACTGTGATGGATATAACCATAAGTGCTGCGCATTCCAGCCAGTAAGGATCACTGTATGGAGCCCAGTAGCGGCTGGGCATACCTGGTGCCGGAGCTCCATTTCCATGCTGCCTGGGGCGCCATATGACAGGATCGCCTCCCACCCACTCTTCACACCCAGTAAAGCAGCTGTGTCCATGTGACCTCTGCTGCCTGTTTTGCTTGGAATCAATTAGAGAAGTTGTGTTTTTAGGGTGGTTGTCATGACGACAGGGAAACAGCTGGATGAAAGGGGCATATTGTATAGGCTCAGGAATCAGGCCGGTGGGATCCCATGACTGAAAATGATACATTTTGTGTGTGGTACAACATAGGAATATTGCTTGAATAACTGAGATTTGATTCCTTTTTTTAATATTTAAAGGGAACCTGTCATACTGAAGATGCAGTCCACCCTGCAGCGCCATAGTATAGAGCAGGAGGATGTAAACAATTACCGTATTTTTCGGACTATAAGGCGCACCGGATTATAAGGCGCACCGGATTATAAGGCGCATTAGCAACGAGAGCCTGCTAAGACGCCTAGATTCATATATAAGGCGCACTGGATTATAAGCCGCAGCGCATTTAGTTCATGACAGCTGCGAAAAGGCCGGGATGCAATCCGGAGTTCAGGTGAGAGCACCGGAGATCAGCCCGGCCTGTCTGCAGCTGTCATGAACTGAACCGCAATTGCCGGGGAATCAATCCCTCGGCACTCACGGTACAGTCTAGGCTGCACGCCGGAACTCAGGTGAGAGCTCCGGAGTGCAATGCAGGTACCTGAATCCAGGACTGACATTACTGGAGATTCCTCCGGTAGCCAGTCCAACGCTGCTCTTATGTACAGCATGCTAACATGCTGTATATAAGAGTGCAGGCCACACTGTAGAACATAAAAAAAACACTTTACTCACCTAAATCGGTCGCTCCGGTGTTGGTTGGCCAGATGGGCGGCGCTGTTCTCCGGGACTAGCGCCTTCTCTTTCGGCCATCTTGCTGCTCCTCTGTCTTCTGAAGCCTGTGTGCATGACGCGGCCACGTCATACACACTCGCCAGCACGGAAGTCCTGCGCAGGCGCACTTTGATCTGCCGTGCTCAGGGCAGATCAAAGTATGGTATTTTAGTGCGCCTGTGCAGGACCTCCGTGCCGGTGAGTGTGTATGACGTGGACGCGTCATGCACACAGGCTTCAGAAGACAGAGGAGAGGAGCAAGATGGCCGAAGGAGGAGACGCCGGTCCCAGAGAACAGCGCGGCCCGTCTCATCAACCAGCACCGGAGCGACCGGTTTAGGTGAGTAAGCATGTCTCTTAACAGGAGGCATAATGCTCGCTCGTATTCATATACAAGGCGCACTGGACTATAAGGCGCACTTTCGATTTCTGAGAAAATCATAGGCTTTTATGTGCGCCTTATGGGCGGTCTAATGCTGGTGTCACACTTGCATGTGACTCTTATGTTGATTAAGTCACATCACCCTGCACGACAGGACGTGAGCGTACAGCTGTATATATGTATCTCTATGCAGCGGCACTCTCCTATCCGGAGAGGGAAAGGCCGTGTCGGGTGATGCAACTGTGAAGCCCCACAGTTGTTGTGTTGGTGCATTACCTTCAGGGACTCCACGTGGATGGAACGGTCTGGTCACAGGTAGGGAACCTTCTTTTAGGATTTTTGTGACTCCACTCTCGGTATTGCGGTCAGGGTGACCGCCACTGCAGATTATCGGGTGCCTGGGGCTGATGGTGGGTGCAGTCAGTTGTAGTGGCCTCCCGAGAGTGAGGCAAGCCCCAGGGCCCTGTGTAGGTGTGTGGAACCACAAGGCGCAGAATGACTCAGGCACAGTCCAGGCAGTCTTTCAGGGTTTTTACTCCCAGTAGATGGCAGGTGAGAAAACCGGGCGTAGCTGGGATGAACCAGGCTGGAACCAGGTATCCTTCTGGCTCGCTGGTGAGGATGACTAACAACTCTCCTTCCTTAGCCCTGTGTGTTTTTGTTGTGACCCCAACTTGCAGTCCCTACGGGGGTCACCCAGGGAAGTTGCTGCTGCCTGTTCTCCCCTCGTTTTGGCCCGTTTGCTTGTAGCCTGGACCAGGTTACTCCGGCTGCTTGCCTCCTGTGAACTATGGGCCCTCTCTTTGCTACATGGCTGCGGACTCTGTGGTGGTATGGTGTGGGTCTGAAGAACCCCCACCGGCAGGTTTGGCAGAAGAAAGGTGAATCTATCTCTGCACTGGGACCGGTTACCCTTGCGGGCCTGGTACCTCCCTGGCAGTCCCCTTACTCTGCCACCCCTTTGCTCTCTCTAGCCTTGGGTGGATTTCGGGTGGCACTACCAGGTGACCGATCTCCCCCATCGGTAGTCACTGCGCGTATGCTGTCAGCTTGTGACAGACTCCAGGCTCTGCTCCTCACGTCTGCTCTCCCTGAACTGTACTCCCTAACTGGCTCACTACTTCCTCCTCTCCTGTTCTTGCCTACGCAACCACCCCTTGAGTGGACATGGAGGCCACGCCCCCTCCGGGATTCCCCAGGGGTCCTCCCAAAGGTAGATGTGCGAGACCTGATTACTATGCGCCTGTGTAGTCACACCTCGGTCAGCCTTCTGGATCACCTGTATTGTACTGCCCCCAGCATGGGTGCAGTACTCGGTGGTGCCTGACCATGTCAGGGGCGCCACACAACTTTGTCGCGCCCAGGGAAGGGGGTACTCTGTCTCGAGCGGTAACAAATGGGAATGTCACTCTGGTGGCCGTTGCCCAGTCCCATGCCTTGTGCCCCTTTTTATAAGGGGGGATATTTACAGGGGTGAATAGAGATATCATCATGTGACGCCACCTGCGGGTTGCGGTTAAGGATAGAGAACCGCCGCTGCTAAATGTGGCTACTCCCAGAGCAGGTGGTGATTGCAGCAATGGTGTTATGCCCTCCGCAGGTAGGGCCATGCCTGGGAGATGATGAGAGATAATAACAGAGACCACACCAGGTTGCCTTTAACAGTCTCTACTCACTTGGACTCAGGAGTTGCTGGTTCAGGTCCCTTGCAGGATCAGTGCCAATGTAGTGACCCAGGTTGCTGTGTCCCCAGCACTCTGTTGGTTGGGTCCCCGTAGCGTGGAGCGTTTGGAGCCCGACTGTCCCTTTTGGGGTACAATCTCCTTGTCCGTACGGCAAGCAGTGCGGACCCTGTCGGGAGGTAAGTGTCCGAACCCCGAACCTAGTTTACTGCTGATGCCCCCGGATTATTTGGTTCGGTGAAGTCTGTGAAGGTGTCCTTGTGTCGCCCTGGGCAAGCCAGGGGACACAGGTCACAACACCACCACACCCCACACTCCAGGTAGGCACACCTGCTAACCAGAAATCCTTGTTGCCTTCCTCCAGAGGTTGATGATGCACACCAGGGGGTGGGCCAGGCGGTTGGCTCCGCCCACCAAGGAGCTCACAACTCTGGAGGCAGGAAGTAACCAGGCAGTTAGAGTCCAGGGAGAGTCGAGTGAGGGAGGAGGAAGTGGAAGGAGTGAGGAGTAGCCCAGGCAGGGGCTAAAGTAAACAACAAAGTGAAAGTGAAGGGAGTAAAGGAGGAAAGCAAGCAAAGTGACAGAAGGAAAGAGAGCCTGAGAGCCCAGCTTTGTGTAGGGCCAGAACAGCAAGGTCAGCGACGGCGGTGACTGTTTGGAGGGGGACAGTTTGGAAGTTCCTGGAAGGACCCCGTTGGCTGTGTGCCCGGTGGTCTGGAGCAGTGTTCCGAAGGACAGTCAGCACCAGGGCAGGGGCCTCTCGGACCCCGGCAAGGCTAGGAGTCGCCAGATTTGCCAAATCCGTCAGTGACGGGGACGCAGATCCCCCAGCAACCAAGTCCCGATTGACGGCAACAGCCCGACCATTACCGGGGAGACACCGCCACCGCCAAGGCACAAGTTTCCCCAGGGCCAGCGCCTGCGGGCAAAGTGTAGAGCTCCTCCGGCCCAGATTGCAGTCGGGGAGCGGGTAACCGGAGGGAATCCACCGCTACCATCAGACAACATAGGTGCAAGGAAGAGAAACGTCACCGTTGCCTACCGGGAGTGCAGGTGCAGCCGTCTGTGGGACCGTCCTACCAGCCGTTGGTTTACCGTACAAACTGTGTCCGTGTGTCAGGCTGAGTGAGTACCATAGTGCCGCAAGGCACAGCGCTGCCCCCGCGTCCCTGCGCCCTCCAGGCCCTACACTTCACATCTCATCACCGGGCCCCGGGATCACCAACCCCTACCCACGGAGGGGCAACACAACACCTGGC